>NC_084671.1:29167082-29417723 GCF_028389875.1 Rhea pennata | reverse complement strand
AACCTTCTTTTAGATAAACAAACAAAACATCTTACAGTTTGTGTTTTTTGATGGATCTTAGCAATCCAGTGGAAGGGGAAGTGAAATGATGTAGGGAAAAAAAAGGGGGAAACAACACTCACCAAAGCAAGGTTCTTGGAAGAACCCTGATGATGGTACTTTTTGGTTTGTGCCAGCATGTGGAGGTCAGAGAGAAGGTGGAGTAGCCTCACATGCAACCAAATATGCTGGGTATAGCTTGGAAACTAGGGTGAAGGCTTGTAACAAGTGAGGCAGAGGCACTGGTGGCTCTCTTGTGCCCTATTCATGTCCCTTTGAACTTAGAGGAGGTAGAAATAACCATAAAGTGCTGGAATTCCTCTTGGATGATATAAAGCCCAATGAATGACTGCAAGGAGTAGTTCTCAGGTATGGCCATGAGTGGCAATTGATCACATCCATAGCTCTTCCCCTCTGTCCCAGGTGCAGGAATGATTTCTGCACACTAGCACTGCACTGCCATTGCAAGAAGCTCCAGTGTGGCCAGGTACCACTTCAGATGGTGGCCTGGCTCTCCCTGATACCAGAATGGCACAAGGGGACGTCAAGTCAAATAAAAAAAACGTGCAATCTGGTCATAGCAGTCTTCCCTTTTACACACATGAACAAAGGAAGAGGATGACACATATGTAATTTTGGATTTGTGGCAGAAATCCAGGCTAGAGGAGGTTCAGTGTGGTCAAGAGAACAGCTTTAAGGTTAGCATTGTTTTCCTCATTTTAGCAAGTCCGTGTTGAACAGTCAAAGGTGGTGATTCAGCGAGGCTCTGGTATTGCCCAGAAACAGCAGAGCCTCAGCCATGCCTGCCCTCCTGATTGTCAAGTGCTAACTAGAGTCAATCAAAAACCAGCTTACAGCATCAGGAGAGAAGGCACAGCCCAGTATCCAGCCAGAGGGACACATACAGAGTGGGGCCACAGGGAGGCACAACTTGTGCCAATCTATCTGTCCCAAAATGAAACACCAACTGATGGAACAACCAGCTGCAATGAAGTATTTTTCCCATCAGGAAGAAAAGTCAAACATCATTTTCTTTCCTGGAAGAAAGAGCTCAGTTTAGAAAAAGAAAAAAGAAAACAAGGCACTTCTATATAGGATAATGTTTCACTTGAAATTTCTTGAGCAATTTTACTATTGAGTGACTCAATGCTGATGTTAATACCTTGTAAATGAAGTTAAGTGGTTTTTATTTAAATGCCCTCTCCCCTTCCTGAGTGATTGCTAAAAGTGAGTTACTGTCTTCAACCTTACAGACTGCTTCTGGGCAATGCTATGTACTAAATCCTCCTGACTGAATCATAACTGCTTTCCCCTCATATAAGCTTTAGCCAGACGTCATTCACCCATATTGATGACGTTGCATTTCTGCAGTAACTTCTCTGGCATGGTCATTGTCTAGGGAATAATTTGTTTTGTAAAGTCTGCCTTAAATTACCTGTCTCCCTAGAGCTGGGAGATAGTGGGTTTAGAGAGGATCTTCTTGCAATTTTATTCATGAAGTCTGTATCTCAGAAAGTTTTAGCTGCAAATTCCTTATCCAAAGTGTCTTTCCTCAGAAAGCGTGAAAACATTTTCTTCTTCAAAACCAGAAAAGAGGTGGTGAATTTGAAAACTATCCTTAAAGCAGAATCAGTCAACCAAAACTGTCCATGGGAAGTTCGGAAGACCTCATGCCAGGACCTGCCAGCCTGCTTCAGTCCACATAGGGCCCCTGCGGCTGATGCTATGCATTAAGGATCTGACCCTGTGTGTGTCTACCCTACTCAGCAAGGGTGAGAGCTTCTTGTTTGGAGATAGTCTTTGCTGCATGCGGTGGACACCTGCTGAGGCTACAGGATCCATGCTGAGAGCTTAAAAAAATCCTAATTCTGAATTCCTTTGCTTTCAAATGAAATTTTAATGACTGATTTTTCTTCATACAATTAATTAATCCTTGGCTTAGCTACCTTAATATATTTGACCTAAGCACTTTGCAATTACTTATGATGCGTCTGAAGTCCTTGGGAATGTTTCCTCAGTTCAGACCCAGATCCTTAGGATCAGACCCAAACCTGCAAGGGCTTGTGACAGTCTTGCCAGGGCAATGTGCTCGGAGCTGCCATGAAATCCCTTTCTAATACTGGCCCATGATCTGGGCTTAGTGGCCCATGGAAGAACATCTGTTCTTTGCAAGTGGAGCAATTATCAATACTGCTTAGTGCCGCAGGTCTGACAGGCTGATCTTCTGCCCTTAAAACCCACAAGTTTCCAAACAGCATAGTCCAGAAGCTAACTGGATCTGCAATGCTGACACCACACAATAGCAGTAAGGAAAACAGGGGAACGTGGGTTATGCTAGCATCTGACTGAGCTTAAAGGATGCAAAGCTGGGACTGCCCTGTATTTGGACTGCTTTGGACAAGCCCTGTTTTTCTATCATGGAAGCTGCATGAAGGCAGAAAAAGAAGAATTTGGCCATTTCTCCTGGGTTCTGGACAGGACACAGCAGCAGAAGCATTCCTTCCTGCTGAACAGGCTTGCCACACTCTCCAAGCCCCACAAATCTCTAAAGCTTTCCCACTACAGCAAAATCAAACAAGCAAACAAAAAGCCCACTTCGGCTCTAGCAGGATGCTTGGTTCCTTCTCATTTTCCATTTAAATATTTTTTATGGCAAATGCTAAAATGAAAAGTCTCAGAAAACAACCCCTGCTGAATAGAAAGTTGTGCTTCCAAAATATTACAGTGAAAATATTTCAAATTTCTTGTAAAAAGAAATAATAAAAAAGATTTGGGGGCTGGGACAACTCAAACGTAAGTTCTCAGTTTGATGGGGTTGACCTGAGTAAGGAGCTTTGTCTAAAAAATGCTTTTCACTTAAAAATGTTTCTTTCACCTTTCCTGTTAACTCACACTCATTCTTCATATTAACCAATGATATCGAATTATGTATATGACGTTAGAGGTGCTTATTGCTGCCCTAGACAACAAAATTTGCCTGTAGCAGGCCAAGAACACAGATATAAGTACTTTTAATTACACACACAATTAGTATAATGGGCCTAGTGATGGTGGGGGTGTTAGGCCTCCCAGGCAGGCTGACTCCCGTGTTTCTTTCCTCCATTTCAAGGAGGTGTTAGCAAGACAGGTCCCTTGACATTCCTGGCCAGCACCATGTCAGTCCTCTGTGTGTTCCCTCTCTTCTTGCTTTACTTTGATGGGCCAGCTTGGTCTTCCTGAGCACCAGGGTATCTCCGTCCTTAGAGATAATCCAGGCCTGACTCAACAAGGTCCTGAGTATCCTGGTCTGACTTTGCTCTGGGCAGGGAAGGGTGAACTCAGGATCTCCCTGGGTCTTTGCCAACCTCAGTGATTCTGGGATTTCACGATGATCCAGCTTTGCCCAACAGAGAGCGCTTTCCTCTCCTTTGAACTTGGTCTCTTGTCTATTTATTGCTGCTCTCATGTTTCTGACAAGTTAGGTCCCAGAGGTAGAGGTCTTGCACTCATATTCCTCCAGGTGGTGAATTGCTTACCACTGTCATATTTTCTGAACTACCTTTTTACCATGTCTGAATGCAAACTGCAAATAGTGAGAATAAACAGCCCAGTAGGGCAGGTTTTCTTTGTGAGCACAGGATCCTATCCTGGTTGGGAATCATCCAGCATCCCCAGGCAGATGAGGCCTGGGAATGAGAAGACTCCCAAAGTGGCTCTGCTGCATCCTCAAGGCTGTTGTGTACCTGAAGGATTACTTTTGATGGATGGCTTAATTGTTTTCACTGTGACAGCAGATTACTTGGGGTTCCAAGAGGTATCTGAACCCAGAAGAATTTTACAACCCTTAGGCAGACCCTGTAGGTCTCACAGTTCCAGGAAGGCTTCTCTGAAGGCTGGACATTGCTCTACTAAAGCTAGTCCTGAACCTAGGCAGCTGAACCCTGGGAGGAAGAGATGCATTCAGGGCCCTGACACCAAACACTTATTTAGACAGCATGAGCAGCTTCATAGACATCTCTGTGCTCTCATAAGTATGTGCTTACATATTTTGCTGGTTTGGATCCACAGGCTACTTCTCCACACTGAAGTGCCCGGAGGCAGTAGATCTCACTCTTGACAAATGAACAAAACAGAATTGGTGTCTGGAGGTCCCCCCCACCTCCCCAGAGGTCTGATGTTTCCCAGCTCCGAGCTTACAATGAACAATGCTTTATTGGTAAGGACACAAACCTTCTCTGCCCTTCTCTACTCTTCAGAACAGCTGTCTCCACTACCCTCCACATTTCCTATTTTTCCAAAGCCATATACATGGGCAGCCTCTCTGTGGCAAGTTCACACCACATGAGTGGGTGAAACACAGGGCTGGGCTAGCCTACTGTATATGGGTAACAAACGTATACTTGATTCATCATTTCCAAGGCTGTAGACACTAATTTGCTCATCGGGTGTAACTTCCCATGGAGCTGCAGGACTCTCAGCATGATCCTGGTTGTTGAGCTACAGCATGTTGTTGTGATGCTCGTGGTTTGCAGGGTGAAATTTTTCCCCATAAAAGTGCCCAGGGGTTGGGGGGAGGGTTCCTCAGAGACTCTATATGAAGATGAATTCACTAGCCCCTTATCAATCACCAGTGCTGTTCAAATTGACTTCTAATTCCAGCTGGAAACTTTTGACTTTGAATCCAAGCCATTGGCTCTCAATAGAAATCCACTTGAGTTTCTTACAGACCTGTTTAAAGGTTGGGAATTACTCAGGTCTTCCAGCCTCTGGGCTTAGAGGTGACTCTTAGTCTGTATGTGTAATCTACTTTGATGCATTTTATTCCTTCTGATTTAGAGAAAGCCAGAAACACTCTTCAGCCAGGCAGCACTGTGCTGAGAAAGGCATCAGGTTCAGCTTCTGGGAGATTCCTGCTAAAAATATTGAAACAGTACCTTTTTGAGCCAATACCCTGGAAATTAGGCCTCATTTTCTAAATGAGCAAGGAGCAATGCTTCCCCACTGCAGCAGTAGTTTCAACCAACAGATCTGGGGAAGGGAAAGATGTAAAGACATGAAGTACTGAATCAGGGCAGTGCAGGCAGTAGTCCGAACACAGGCTTCTTCCTCTGGTTAGATGCAAATGTAGAAGTAGTCAAGTTTGGCCACAGATCTGCTCTTACGGAAAAAAAAAAAAAAAAAAAAAAAAAAAAAAAACAGCAATGCTAAATCACCCTGCTAATTACTTCCATTAAAGAGGAAACACACATAAACAAGGTCTTCTCTTGGGTCTCAGCCTTCCTCATCTTTCTCCATCACCTATGGGTATCAGCAATAGGGGAGGGCCCAGTCCCAGTGCTATTTTTCATCTGTCTAAAGCTGCAGTGCTTGAATGCTCAGAGGACCCAGATAGTGCTAGCCTGCATTTGAAACCCATCCTTTATTACTAATTATTACTTCTTCTGGAAACTTTTCTGGAAGATCTTTTCTCCGTGTTGTAAAGGACTCATTCCAAGGAGCTTTGAGATTAGGTAAAGTAATATGAGTCCCTTACTTTCTAAAGATATATACTTGTAAGAGATGTTTGTATCAAACTCTGTGACAGCCAGAGCTGGTGAGATGTGGTTAGTTGTCTTAAGTTTAGAACAGAGCAGTCCAATCTCTGTACCTGCAGAGCTCTCTGTAGGAGAGATCACATCTCCAGGTTGTCCTCTCACCCCTCATCCCTTGGTCCAGTACCTAAGATCCAGACATTTTTCAGGCTGTGGTGGGGACATGTAGCTGTTAAAAGCATCCTATATGCCAACCACACCTGTGGGCACTACCTGAGTCCAGGTAACTGATGCTTCAGTGAAGAATCTTAGAAAGCAAAAGTGCATGGAGAAGAGTCATTATTGGCAAGGTGGTCTCCTGCCCTCCAACCACCTCAAGCTGTTCATCCATGGCACCATCATACCTAGGAGAACAAGTCGTTCCCTCTTCACGTATTCCAGGAATGCATTCCTCCCATTCAGTAAGTAAGGGTAAAGATACGGTTCAGTATCATTCAATATGCCTCTCATGAGGGTTTCATTTCTACACATTTTTAACCTTTGGAAGTTTTTATCGTTATGCAAGGCAGGAGCTTTCCCAAGCATAAAGCCAGGCAGTAACAGTTTCTGGACTCCGGACATGAAAATTTTTTCTATAAGAGGTAGGCAGTGCTTGTTCGTTTCCATCTCCAGACTACAGTAATAACACAAATGGAAGCACTGCCAACTATTTCCTCACCACACCAGCTGCTTAGCAACTGCAAGAACAGCTTGAGAACATGCTTTACTCTAAAGATTTCTTGTTTGGACTTCCTGGACTTTGTAAAGATAATCAGGTTGAATGAGTTTTGGAATAAATGATTCTACTGTTATCTCATACTAACCAAGGCCTGCTGGCTTCGCTTAACACCTCTCCACCATCACTTGCTTCTTTGCAAAACTAAGTTAGTATTTTTGTCATGAGAGAAGCCAAAGTGAGCACACCCTTTCTTCCCACCACCACTCTGCAGAAAGTTATACCCTGGTGTCCCTGAAATTAGTAGGCTACCAAAAAGCCTGCACCAGAGACCCCTACACACCCAGTGCAATAGCCATCCTCATGTGATAGCTGTCCTGACCCAGAGCAGCACTTCACATGGACTTATGGTTAAGGGTGTGAATGATCTTAAGGACCTCCTCACAGACTGTCCGAAGAAGGGGGAGTCTTGATACAGATTCTTCCTAGAGTCTTCCTTGCAGCCAGCCGAATATACGAAGTTCACAGAAAAAGTGGCTTGGAACCAGGAGGTGAGAAACTGTGCTGCCAATTCAGCAATCTGGAAGGATGCTTCTCAGCCTGGCTCTTCCTTTTCCCTCCTATTTCTCCCAGCCTTCTTCTTCCTTACCTGACCAGTCTTATACACTTAGATCCTTTATTCTCTTCTCTATCCTTCATCAACTTTCCCACTTTTCTGCACTTGCTTTATTCAATCAGGCTTAGAAGGGCTGATAGCAGTAGACAACTCATTGGGTTGGTTTCCTACACAATGCTTTGCTAGAAGTCTGTTGGCAATGAACAGTATGGATGTCCTGGAGAAAATTCATAGGAGAATGAAATTTCCATTTCAGTTGGTTTTATTAGATGTCCTTATTACTGTTATCACTTCTTCTGCAACTGCTCCTGGCAGAAGCCCCTTCCCCAACATGTGACAGACAGGAGATGGAAGGAAAGCAGTGAAAGGCAGAGCCAGGACTGATGAAAGCGTGTGAGAATTAACACCAACACTTTGTTCTGACGTTTATAGACTTTCATTCTTTTTAAGCTACTATGGATGTGCTTCCCATCCTACTTTTTCTACTTCTGCTTGTTCTTTTGCCCTTCTCTGGAAAACCAGAGGTGAGAACTGTATCAATAATCAGACAACAGAAGAAAAAGGTTTTACGCTGATCAGACTGCTTAATAGAAAAGCAATTCCCAAGCGAAAAAATGCCCTTTCCTTGCACTATTCCCATTTCCTGAGTTCAGCTTTTACCAGCTGTGAAGCACTGGGAAGCTGTGAATGAGCCATGCTGTTGTATGTTGTTCTAAAAGTATTAAAACACCAAAGGGTAAGAAGCGTGACTCAGTTTCTGCACTTCTTCCACTTTCCAGCTGGCATTGACCTCCTCTTCCTCACTTTATAATTGTTGTCTAGCCAGACTTAATGAGAGGTGCCACAAAGTGCCAGACAGCAGAGCGGAAAATCCATTCTTTGGAACAAGGTGTTCAGCACAAACTGTATGAACAACAAATCATGTCAGAAGATCAAGGCATTTTGCCAAAACATCCCGACCCCGTTCCCACAAAGAGAGCATATTTGACCACCTTTCTTTTTTGGCAAAAAGCATTTTTGTGCCAGAAACACTTCAATCACTTCTTCTGAGTCAGATTCTGGTAGTTGGTGAGGGCTGGTACTGTTGGTGACAGCAAGAATAGCTGTGAAACACCCATCTGATCTGCCTCTCCAGTATAAAGCTCAGCATCTGTAAATACTCAGGAAAATGTTTCATCTTCCCCCCAGACAAGACGAGGTTGCACAAGATAAGGAGACATTTGCTGTTGCTCATCGACTCCCAGAACATCTGAGGTATCTCAAAAATTTTACTAGGATTAAACAACCTGGGGATGAAGCTGGAGCTTGCCCCACCAACATCTACTCTCAAAGGCAGACAGAGGAGCAAGGAGTCCTAGCGGTGTTATCTCAGATCACACAGGTCAGCCAGCCTCTTTAGGATGTGGATAATTTGGTAGGTCATGGCTTGAAACAGTGTTTCCCATTGCTTGGAGTACTGCCAGGAAGTAGAGGCGGTGATGTTGGTTATGTTCATCTTGAGCAAAGATGAACAGAGGCGCTTGCCCTATGAAATATTATGAAATGATTTCTTCACTTTCCTTTTAGCCTGAAACTGTAACTCATGGGTCTGTCATTAGACTGAGCCATGGACTTGAAGTTAGACTGAGAGATCTTTGATTTGATGGTCTGGCTGCTGAACCTTGCCTCCACCAGCGTGCACAGGACAGGGAGGAGGAAAAAGTCCTTCCCTCTGTGATTGTTCCACCTCGCTGCTGACTGAGGCATGAGTCTCTGTTCTGAGGAATGTATGATTCGGCACCCTGACCCACATACCAGTGCTCAGGCGACAGGGCCCTGACTCATTTTCCATGTGAAGTAACATACTTGGGGGAGGGAAAGAAAAAAACAACAGCAGCAAATCCTTGCAGGAGCAAATGTCGTTTGCTTTCATAGCTGGATGGCTGCAAGGAGCAGGGTGCAAGCAGTATGCATGAAACCAGAGGATCTAGCAGGGATATGTGACCCCTGATTTGTTCCATGTCTCTTCCCACAGACGCTGACTTCCTAGAGACCTTTAGGCATTAAATCCAGGCTAAAAAGGCAGCTTTCAGCCCCAGCTACCCCTTGCCTACCACATGCCTGCTTGCTCTGTGCCTGCAGTGCACACTGACCCAAAGGCCTTCCTGGACCCCCACACACCTGGGCACTGGGCAACAGGAGGGCACAGAGGCATGTTCCCAGGAAGGTCAAACATAGCAACAAAGACAGATGAGTCTATAAGTAGCAGTACTGCAGGGAATGAGGAGCCAGGAAAGGAGAGGAAGGACAGGAAGGAGTTCCAGCCATGCTAGAAAACCTTCAGGAGGAATAGGGAGCAGCCCCTACCACCTTCAGGGCTGGACAGTATGGCTGGGATTTCAGTGGAAACGCAAATAAGCAGACACCAGGCTACCACTGAATCAAGCTCTTTGCTCACCTGGGTTCCTACCTCACAGCTGTCCAATTCATCCTGAGAAATACATCTTCCAGCAATTACAACCACTTTTGGAACACACAGAAAAGAGCACATGCAGCATCCTGAATCCTGTGTACAACAGACCCAGTGGCTGCTAAGCCCCTGCTCCAGTGACCTATGTGGCCTGGCATATCCTCAGGAGTTGCACTGCCAGGGGAAGGCTTGTCAAAGCATCCCCACCTACCTCCAGCTCAGGCAGGCTATGGCCCATCACAAGTCAGGGCTACTCTAGTGCCACATTTGGCCCCAAATTTGCCTGCTGCAAGACTGAGGTAACCAGGAGATTGGTAGCGGGAGCACAGTTGGGGAGTGAGTGTAAGCAAGGAGAGAGCCAGAAAGCTTGTCTGCCTGGTTTTTCAAGGTCACAGAGGTGGTGGGAAGGAAAGAAAAGAGAGAGAGAAAAAAGGGTTGACTCAGAAACCGCAGGGAATTTTTTGCCTTTTTAGAATACTGGGAAGAGAAAAAATAGCCACAGTTATTCAAAGCATCCAGGATAATAACAGTCTGTTTACTGTTTATATGCAAAGATGGCAGGCAGGCAGCACAGCACAGAGAAGAGGAATGAGGAATTTGACGGGCTTGCTCCGCAACACAACCACTTTTGCTTATCCAAGCAAAGCACGGGGCAAATCTCCCAGCCTGCCTTCAGCCAAGGGGGAAGGAGCTGGGCTGGTACGTTGCAGGCACCTAACCCCTGCCAGCAGCATAGGCTGGGGGCCAGGAGCCAGGTGTCTAGGTTGGGGTATCCTGTCCACTCCCATTCCCACTCCATTCCCATCACAGATAAGACTGGGCAGTTTTCATCTCAAGGTTAGAGGTGTCTTTGGCTCTGCAGGACCCTCACAGGAGGTAGCAGAAGACATGGGTGGCCTGTCTCACCCACTCTAACTTGCAGCCTGGCAAGGATGGGTTCATGCTAGGGGCTAGGTGAGGAGTGGGCAGTGCATACATGTGTCCTCTTTCACCATGTCTGTCCTATAGTGAGCAGCCTCTACAAAGAGCCAAAGAGAGACAGGCTAAGAGTACAAAAGAAACACTTCTGGATTGCAAGTCAGGCTGAAGCACTGGGCAGGCAGTCTCTGGGGCCGACATTCTGAACATTGTCGTTAACCACTGGAGTGGGTTGCCTTGCTCTGGCCTGTGGGAATGGGTCTGGGGTAATGGAAAGCCCAGCAAGCCTCACCAACTGGTTGCAAAGGGGTGGAGGTAAGGACAGAGAAATGGAGAGGGACACTGCAATACCTGGGAGAACAGGAGAGATGGAGGACCCTTTCTGAGGCAGCTGAGAGGAGGGAAGGAGAACGGGCTTTGAGATAGATGTCGGGCAGGGCTGATGAAGGAGAAACAGCTGACTACACTTTCCTGATTCCTCATGTCCTCACAGCCAGTGCTTGAGAGGCAAACAGAGCTCTGCTGTTGAAGGAAAGCAGCCATCTCAGAAACACAAATCTGCAGGATCTGCAGCTGCCAAAAAAGACAGAGGTTAGCAGGAATTTCACTAGAGCTGTTGAGTACATTTTTAAAATAGTTGAAGAGTGAATCACAAGGAGACTATTTCTCTAGTCAAATATGAAGCTGGCAAATGTGAGTTGTTAGCCCCTAGGTGAATTGCCCGGAAAGGGGAAAAGAGGACAAGACAGAAGGTATCCCTTCTCCCATGAGTAAGTCTACCACAAAGTAGCATACTCCCAAACTGTTCATACACAAACTTAATGAGCTCTTTAGCTGTGGACCACATTCAGTTCATGCCATCTTCACCAAGCTCATTCAGAAGCACTACTAGGTGCTCCCCCCAGCCATGTTGCTTAATAGATGGAGCATCCTGGCCCTTCCAGAGGGAATTGTAGTAGCCACCTAGCACATGCAGAGCACTGCAGCAACTTTGGCACACAGTGCCAAGGTCACACCACAATTGGGCTTTCACATGCCAGATTAAGAGCCAGATTTTGCAAAGAGCATCTTTGGAGAGCTAGACCACTTTGCCTCATCATCTCCATGTGTTTGAGTGATCCCCCCCCCCCTAAACAACAATGTCCACCCAAAACTATTGCATCCTTCTCTACTCCATCACGTTAGGCACAATGATACACACTGATGCTCTGCAGGAGCAGAGGGGTGACTTCTCAGGGAAGGGTGGGTGGGAGCTTATGACTGCAGTAGAATGCAATGTCTGATGCAAGAACTCAGGGAGGAGGGCATTTGCCTTCTGATAGGGGGAAAGCAAGGAGACAGACCTTGCTTTCCACCCAGTAAGTTGCAAGACTTGTACACGGAATGAAGCCCATCGCCCTGGGGTCTGGGGAGTGTGTGAACTCACCAGGGAAGCTGGTGGGGTGAGGAAGGGCTCTTGAGCAAGAGGAAAGTGCTGAGGGAAGGGGTTTGTATTGCCCCTAGAATGGTGCCCGTACTTAACTAGGAAGTGCCCTGCCTTATGCAACCACACATTTCCCTGGGACATCTCAGAGATGATCCTCCAAACTGAACGTCTTTGAAGGGAGCCAAACATCCACCCCACATCAGGACACTCACTCCAGTGTAGGCTAGCAGCCTCATGTCTTAGCACAGCCCACAAACATGGAGCAGTTCCCACTTGCACAAGTGGCCCAGTTTCCCAAAGCACTGGTCCATCTGTGCTGATCTTTCTTGTTTTAGGAGGACAGCTCATGCTCAGCATGCAGTTCACTTGTTCCCTTTACTGTGCTGTGCTTTAAAAATTCTCTACTAAAACCATCTCCCCCGGCCATGGAAGAAACAGGAGAGACACAGTGTGCAGGTTTACTCCTGCCTGCATACTCCTACAACTTCCCAGTTTTAAGGAAAGGCAAAATGAAGAGTTAAGCAGGCATGGCAGGGAGATCTTCATTCCTACAGACCTAAAGAGCAAGCCAGGACTTGAGACATCCAACATGGTTTGTCTGACTGGTTTGCTAACAAGCTTGCTGCAAGTCTGGCCTGCAGCAGGATTGAAGCTGTTGGTAACTCACCCCACGGCCCAGCCTGGGGCCAGGGCAGCTGGGGATGCCGCTCGCAGCTGCTGGCAGTGCTCCTGCAACTGCACACAGAGGAGAGAAGAGGGGACTGGAGATTAGCTGGCAGCGGGGTTTTTAAGGTAGCTATCTTGTGGAGTTCCTTCCCCTGGCAAAGCTCAATAGCAGCAGGTGTGATCTCCATGGGAAAGAGATGGAGAAATGGGAGGGAGTTTTCCATCACAAGGAATTTGTGATGAGCTTTTCTTTCCTCATCCAGCTGTGACATTTGGCAAGTAGAAATGAAATGCGCTGAGGAAAGGCTACATAGTGAATAGTGAAAGAGCCAAAGACACCTGAAGGAACAGCCTGGGGCGGAAGAGGAGAGGCACATGCGGAAACAAGGAGTGGGAAATGATCAGAGGAGATAGACTAAAGATAAAGGAAGGAGAGGCCAAGTTCCAAGGATGTCTGGAGAAATGAGCAAAAGAAGGATCCAGAGCTGTGGAAATGCTGTTGTGGATACATATGGAGGGGGGTCAACAAGGCACTCCTCAGTGGAGATGTGACTTAGAGAACAGCCATGACACCCCAATGAGCTAACCAGCAAGAGAAGAAACTCAGTCTTGTCATGATAAGGTCTCTGTAGAGCCAAGGGTCCCATTGTACCAGACACACTATGACCACAGGAGGGACAGTCCCTGTCTAAATAGCTCCTAGGCCAGATGAGCCATCTCCCTGTCACCCACAAGAGAGCTGGTGCCCCAGGACATGGAGTGACTCACTAAAGCCACCAGAGTGACTGTGGTGGCATTCAGAGCAGAGCCTGCTGCCCTTTTTCCATCTCTCCAGGCTGCAGATGTGCAAGTGCTACCATGGAAAATGATGTGTACAAGCACCAGTCCAGCTAGCAGCATGGCAGTTGTCTCCCTGCTACCTCTGTCTCAGAGCTGCAGGGATACTGGGACTCATGGATGCAAGGGAAGGAGTAGGAGGAAGATAGGAGCTCATCTGTGGTATTTGGACTGTGACAGCAAGAGAGGCATTCTTCTAAAGGCCAGCACAGAGCAGCCTGGGGCAACCTAGAGGCAGCCATTTTTCCAGCTAGTCCAGCTGCAGCAAGAGGGGAACATCCTGGCCTGAGACATGGCCTCCTCACGTTGTTTCCGGCTCAGAGCCATGATGCTCCCGGGTTACCCTCACAAGCAGCCTCTGAGCCGTAAGTACCCTAAGCAGTGAGCTAGACCACACGTGGGATAAAGGAATAGGAGTCCAAGGGATACCAGTAGTAAAAAGAAACAGTGGCATGGAGATGGTGCAGAAAGGGCAAAGGGAAATGCCAGTGACAACAAACTGATAAAATAAGTGATAACATCTCCACCCCCCACCACCCCAGACTTGGAGCTGCCCTCTAAGGAATGGTCATTTTTCAGAGCAGCATCTTCATGCCTCCTTTCTTCTGAGAATTTGAGAGGCATTTCCCACCAGTGAAGCCATCGCAGGGAGTGTAGACCCTCCCTGCACCCTCGCAGACACCACTACATATGGAATGCAGCAGAGCCAGTCTCCTCCAGCATAGGTGCCCAGGATGCCTGTTAGCTCCCAACAGCCTCCTGGATGGATGGACTGGATTCAGGGGTACTATACCCTGGAAAACTAGCTCCCTCCAAGTCTCAAGTCTATCTTCCCCCGTGCAGCCTGGAGAGAGCAGGTTCCTGCTGGACCAGGCTCCAGGACTCCTGTTCAGAGTAGGGAAGCCAGGGAGATACATCCCAGGAGACTGCCCATGAGGACATGTCACCTTGATGTCTGCAGAGGTCTTCCATACGGTACTTTATAATCTATGGCCCATGGTGCTTTTTCTGCAGCCAAATCACAAGCTTGATGGGGTGTGGGTACACATGCGCTCTGTGGGCAGTGAAGAGAGATGGTCGCCCTTACCCCTCAGCTCCTATAACATGACCTGCTTGTACACAAACTCCCTAACCTAATTCAGCCAAAAATGAACCATATTAGCTCAAGCAGCTTAAAGGGCAAACTATCTGGGAGCTAAGTGTGCTCTGAAATCTTGCTGCCATGAAACAAATGGTGCTGCTGGCACCTCTTTCCTCCTTCCCATGCCTCCCTGCTGCCTTCCTCATGCCGGGTCAAGCACTTATGTGACGAGCTGGATCAACCCGTTGCTCCAGCTGAAAAGTACCCCTACCAAAACAGGTAAGAAAATCCAAGCCTTGCTGACCAGTCCTCGGGGTAGTAACAGGGGGAGCCATGACCTCATGCTCCAGCTTGTCATGCCTGGATCCTCTCTCCCAGCAGCCTGATTCTTGCATTTACAGATGAACTTTTCAGGCTGTATTCCCACCAGCTCCTCAGATCCTGCAGACCTTACTGAGAACATCCTGCTGGAGGAGGGTATCAGTGGGAGCCTCACAAGAGAAGTTGAATTCCCCCATTTGTATCATCCCTGTGCTTGACAACCTGCCTGCAAACACCTAGCCACAGCCAGACTTGCTGCAAAGACGATCTGCATCCGGATTTGGGTAAATAAACTGCCGGGTGTGAGAGCTGTGATATGCCAGGAATGCTGTAAACCCTTCCTGAGCAATTGCCTGCAATTTATAGGAAGCAGGAGGGGGTGGAGACTAAAGCCATGTACTGGGTCTGGTCCCAGTATTGCTCAGGCTCTGCAAGCTCTGCAGACACTTTCTGCCTGCCAGGGACAGAGTGATGTTTGGGTCCTGTCACACAGGAAGTTTGGAGCCACTGGTGGACCTCCAGCCAGCACTAGAATAAGGACATGGAGTTAGCTGGTGAGATTAGCTATCAGAGCACACAAATGGAGAAACACCAAATCGTGATCAAAAACAAGCTAACACCAGGCAATGGCCTGGCATTCATTTGTGCTTTCCACGGGTGCACTGCGTGCCTCCTTGGCCCAGAGATGCTTCTGCCTGTGGAGGCTCAGGAGATCAAAGAAAAGGCAAAAGAAGGAGTGCTATCTCTCTGTTTGGCTAGGAATGGAGAAGTGATGGCTTCCAGGCTTTCTCCTCCTCTCTTGAGGCAGTCAAGGGGGGGGTGCATTGTCCACAGACAAAAGGGTTCTCACCCTCCATCCAGTTCCTGTGACACCACAGTGGGTGACCTGTCCAGGCTGATGGGACTGAGTGCCACGAAGCAGCAGGCTTCAGGCTCTCAGATCCCCCAGAGCAACAGGAGGCACTGATCCAAGGAGGCATGTGGGTGTAGAGGCCACTTCTGAGCCTCATGGCTGACCTACTTCTGGCCATCTTTATACCTTATTATCCCCACTCTGATGCCCTCCTCCTCCCAGGAGAAGCTGTGAGGAGTATAAACCAATCTCCTGCCAACTGCTGCCGTGTGCACATACTATCTCTGTTGGTTTCCCACTCTGGGGAGCATCTGCCCACATCCCACAGCTACTCAGGAGTTCACTCAGTCCCCAACATATATTCCAGTTACCTCTCCACTCTCCCAACCCTGACATTGCAGGGAATATGTCTCCTGGACTGTGGTACTGCCTTGCCTCCCTTCCTTCCCACTGCCTGTCTCCCCCAACACCTGTTTTCAAAAGTGTTTGGATGCCCTCATGGCACATTTCCAGCTTCAGCATTGGCACATGACTCCCCAATGACCAGACATGTCTCCATCTTGCCCAAAGCACCCCCCCTCCCCCATAATGGAGCACAACACTATGAGAAGAAAGGAAGGGATGTTCCTGCAGCTCCAGGCTGGGCTCTCAGTTCTCTCCATTGCTGGCCGCATTGTCTGGAAAGATGCAACTCTGACATGAAAGGGCCCTGTTGCCATTTTGACATTTTTAGAGGCTGTATGAAGCTGCCCCAAAGCAGCTGGGGGGAACAGCAGTTTGGGGGAGACCCTGTATAGAGGTCCTGCCATCAGGTCCTCTCTCAACACTTAAAAACAGAATATTTGAGACAAAGAACAACAAAAACTAGCTGCTGAGTCCAGCACTGGTCTCTCACCAGGACTGCAGTGACTGGACTGTCTCATTCCAGGGCATCTCCACCTTTTTTGGCTCAAGGGGACAGGCAAGAAACCACCCGCTTTACCTTCCCCTTCTTGCTTTGTGCCCAGAGTCTTGTTCCATCTGTGCAGACTGAGAGGGACTCCAGAACTGAGGGAAACTTGTTTTCCTGCTTGCAGAAAAACAGGAGAGGTCATGAACTGAAGAGAGATCCCATCTAGAAGCTCTGTGGGTCTCTCTCTAACCCTTTCTTATGGGAGGGCACCCTGCCCCAGGAACCCCAAACTTTTCAGCTGCTCTTCTTCCAGCCTCCCTGCCACTGCTCCCATATGGTTTTAGATATGAACAGCCAAGGCTTCTCACTGCTGCTTCTTCTGCAGGAGCCACAGGTGCCTAGTAAGAGCAAACCAGTAAGAGATGCCCATGAAGTGGCTGTATGTCACACTCAGTTGGAGATAAGTTCACAAGAGGAAAAGTCAGGTCAAAAAATGGATGGGAAGGATCATCAGCATCACTGTTCTGCAGGGCTGTGCTGGGACCAGTGATGCTCAACATATTCATAAGCCATCTTCCAGAGAGATGAGAGTCAGCAGCAAAGCTTGTTTCTTACACAGTGATCTGCATAATCAGAGCTAAAGCCAACTGTAGAATTGCAAAAGATCTCCTGGTCTCCAGTGATGGCAAGATAAAACTGCGGGGAAAACGAGTTGTCAGGAAATGCAAAATAATGCACAAAAGGGAAAGCCACGACCCAACTGTCTGTGCATGCACTGATGTCATCAGATAGGCTGTTAGTACCCAATAATCTGATCAGAGTCCACATGGAAACTCCCTTAGAAGCATGAGCTCTGCAGCTATTAAGAAAAAATAAAAAGAATTCAAATGATAGCAGCAAACAGAAGAGGATCACAGGGGAAAGACTGGGAAGCATCATTATGCTGCTATATAAATCCTGTGGCAACCCCAGCTTGAATATCAGGAGCATTTCTGGTCTTCCTCCACCTGCAAAAGAGCCAAGTAGCAGGAAGAAGGCTTGGAAGTGGCTGATAAAGATGTGGAATGGCTTCTGGACCAGCAAGGGCTTGAAGAAGCAGCAGCTGAGAGTCCTCATTGTTCTAGGAATCCAGCTGAGGGAGGCCCCACTAGGAAAGCAGGAATAGTTCTGGGGAGGACAGTGATGTAGTGTTGCAAGATTTACCCATTTGCATCCTCAGCAGCCAACTCAGCAGTTCTCAACCTGTACCATTGACTTCAAGCCTTTGGTGATACAGCTGCTACACACAGTGTGCCCTGGAGTGAAGGGACCCAGCCTACCCACTTGCATTAAACGAGGACAGGTCAATATCCACTAGAGCACTGACAGCCTTTTCCATCCCCAGAGCAGGGGCCAGCAAGTATTAGAGGGCCAGACACTTTAGGAAACTACTCCCTACCCTGGATAACCCCATCCTTGCCTCAACAAGGTAGCTTCCTCCTAAAGGAATGTTAGAGGACACATAGGTGCCTTTGAGTTTTTATCACCTGCCCCACACAGGTGAGCCTCAAATCAATGCTCTGAAGAGTCCAGAGCATTTTTTGCTACAGCAGGAAGTGGGCACCTTGCTACACTGAAAATCTCAGCCCAAGAAGACAGGTGGGGAAGATCCAATCCAAGTCTGCAGCCCCTAGCCCTAGGACTGCATTTGAGCTGGATTTCCTCTCCTGGAGCACTTTCCTAATGCATGAAGCAGTTCACACTGCCCAGTCCCTGCAGCACGGGGAGAAAGGCACTGCACAAAAATGGACCTTGACTGTTGGTACCTTGCAGCATTGCCTTGGGAAGCTCTTCCCCTTTGAGGTTTATCACCATTGCCTGACTCCATCTCCAACTCCAGCCCTCTCTTTGGAGGCCTTGGCCAGCCACCACTCTGCCTTGAACAGACTGTATCTCTGAGTCAGTGTTTGCCTGCAAGACCTTCATGGCACGCTAGAAGCAGCCAGGCAACAAAGCAAGAGCCAAGCCCCACACCAAGGAACACCAAGCAGGTCTCTTCCTTCCTCAGTCCCATTTCCAGGGTCCCTAAACCTCAATGCAGTAGTCTTTTCCCATGGTCCAAGCTTCCATCTTGCCCCATCTCATCTGCTTGTGCAGTGTTACATGGCAAAAGAGCACTTTCGGATCAATATTTGGGTTTTTTTATTAAAATATTGTTATACCAAGTGGAATGCTACAGCAATCTCGGTATAGGGCGGCATAACGAAACAGCCAGGTTTACGTTTAAATACTTAAGATAACTTAAAATGCACAAACAAGAACTCATTGTCTTTGGCAGAAAAAAAAAGTTCACAGCACGAAAAAATACTTAAAAAGAAATACCAATATTAATACAAAATATATTAAGTTGCTTTTTTCCTCTTTCATATTTTTTTTTGTTTGTTTTCCACTTTGTAAACAATGCACAAGAACCGAACGCATTTTTTACGTGTCTGGGAGAGAAAATAAAAAATGCAGTTGTCCAGCAAATGCATAGATGTTTAAAGAAAGAAAAAAAAAACATATGAAGGCCAAGGCTGGAAAGTATCCGAGTTCAGAGGACTGAGAAACTCTCACTAAAATCAAAGTTGGCTACTGCCAGAAGCCAGCTGCCAGTAGATGAGGGAGGTACGAGGATTCCCAGTGAGACGGGACTAGGCTTAGCTTGGTGCAGATCCAGAAAAGGGCAACACATCCCACCCCAGCAAAATCAGACATGCTTCTTTCACTTCAAGAGCATTTCACCTCCATTTTCAATTAGATTTCTCCTCCATCTTTTTATCTTTTTTTTTTTTTTTTTTTTTTTTTTGCATAACCATTATCCCATTCTCTCCCTTTACAAAGAAAAACCTGTCAATTGAAACATACCTAGGACTCTTCTGAAAGCTTCTTCCCAGATCCCTCTCCCTCCTGCTGCTGCTCTAGAAAACCAGAGGTACGATGCTGGCAAATAAAGATTTTCAACTCCTGTCCCTGGGACTGCTCAACTTGGCCCCATGGATTTGGATGGAGCTTAGTTGATGGAGACTGACTGCAGATCTCTCATGGCTCTGCCCCTGCAAAGAGCAGCTCAGAAGCAGAGATGTATCCATACTCACACAGAGATATTTGGCTCATGGCTACTATTCAAACGGAGGGGAAATTCCAGTCAGAGGAACCATGGAAAAGCACCCTGAAGGAAATATTTCAAGGGACACTGAAGGCAGAGATCTAGAGACAGGATCTAGGCTGGAGAACATAAAGGATTTGACAAGGGAGAGAGAAGGAAAGATATGCCATGATCAGCAAAGGAGGAGGGAGGAAGGGAAAGAAACTGAAATGATAAATACTTTTGCTTCTGTTCTACAAAACACAGATGTATTTACAGGGGGATTATGTCTCCTGGGCTGCAAGCCCTCGTCACTGTACAGCTTCCACACACAAACACCTCCAGGGTCTTGAGCGCTCCAGAGCGCCCCTTGTCCTGTGCAGCGCCAGTCTCTCTGGCAGGAGGGGAGGCATGTGCATGCACAGGGTGACAACAGGATGCCAAGTAGTGACTCTGGCCATCCCAGTAGCAAGCCTGGCTCCCCAAACCTGGAGGAACAAATCTGTAGTGTCGGGGCTGCTGGGGCCATCCATCAAAACCAGTCAGCCCAAAACAGATGCTGCTGTCCTCCAGGTCACAGCTTGGAAGTAGAGGACAGCTCTGTAACCTCTTTGCTTTGGCTGGCTCTGTGTCCTTGACCACGGGACCATGGAGCGGGCCTTCCCTGGCTGCACAGCACTGTTTTCTTGCAGGAGAGCATGGGCAGGGAACAAACACAACTCTGACCACAGCAGAACATGTGGAGGGTTGGAGGCATGGCCTAGTCCCCCACCCCGCAGACTGTGGCATACTCCTTGCAAACCCTTCTTCTCTCAAACTCTGCCATCCAAGAATTTGCTGCAAGGGAGAACAAGTCCTGGCCACGCAACTGGAAACCGAAGGGCTTCTCTGACCATACAACAAAACGTGAGGTTGGAGAGGATGACACATCTGCCCTGGGTGACCAGAACTGCCCATTCTTAAATCAAGATCTCCACCATATCAGACAGGTCAAGGGCTCTGGCAGCAGCCAAGCTCTCTGCAAAGAAAAAAGGTGAAATCGTGAGAGCCCTGGAGGAGTACAGAGCTCCATAGAAAAGTGACATGTGAATTGGAGAACTCAAATGAGTCATTTTTAGTTGGGCTCTTTAAAATGCCTTAAAGTCAATGATGATTTTCTAAATCCCACTGATGTTTTCCCACAGCTGTCTGTCCCAGAGGCCTAAGCCCATGTGCTGGAGCTCAGGCCTCCAGCTTTGGGCTGGCTTCTGCTTGCTTGCACTATCCAGGCTGCGAAAGGAGAGACCCTGGCCCCTCTCTCACCTGGCCAGAAGGCTAAAGGAGGTCAAAGACTGGTTGTGACCCTGTGATTTTCTTTCTAGATGGTACATTGGAGAGCATGTTAGCCAAGCAGGAGAGCTTTGGCATGGATTTATAGCCTCAGATTGAAGCTGCAAGTGACAGCAGAGGAAAATCCAGGCTTACTCTCCTCCCTCACGTCTTTTCCTCCCCACTTTTCCATGCTTCTTCTCAACCAGTGACTCCACTCTGCCCCTCCAGTGCCACCAGCATCACACACTGCCGTATACCCTCCATTAGTCACAGCCATGGGAGGCCAAGCCCTGGCAGCTGGCAGAGAAGAACCAGTTCCTTGCTCATAGCTCAGCTATGCAAGGCGTTTAGAGCGGAGTGGGTTTCCTCTGTGCCTAGCCTAACAGGGGCCCTGCCAGTCACTTTGGGCCCTGTCACATAGCCCCTCATTGGTCACACTAGGGATGGCAGAAAGAAGCCAGCAGGACTTACCCAGGGAGCTGGCTGTGCACTCAGGCCCCTCACCCTGGCTGCTGCTCTCAGCCAGGCTGTCTGTCTGTGTGCTGCCATCCTTGCTACCATGCTTGAAGTGAAAGGGCAGGTGGCCAGAGCTGGGTAGTGATGCTGGTTCTTCTGCTGGGGCTTTGCCTGCTAGAGGAAGACAGAGGAGATACTCTTAGAGCTTAGGTGTTCAGCTCTTCCATGAGGCCCTTGTGTCTTGTGATGGGTCCCCAGGATCTACAGTCACACAGCTTAGTGAACACATCCCACATCCACCAGGAAACACCCCAAATTTCTTGAGTGCCAGAGTTACTTCCAATAACACAGAGGGCAAGTGGAACTTCAGGCAACTCTTTACTGCAAAGCAGAGGCAAGGAGCATGCAGAAACCTCCATTTACCTGCACTTCCTCGGGAGGTACTCTCTGCCAGCCGATCGCTTGGGCTAGCTCCCTGCCAGCTCTGGGTCCCAGAGGCTGGAAAGATGGACGGTACAGACTTGGCTGGCCGCAGGGAGCCTTGGAGAGCTTTGCTGGGGTCCTTCCGTGAGCGCTGCTGCAATACTTTGATGACAGCATCCTTCTCCAGTATTTGGGCATGCAGAGCTTTTAACCTGGAGAGGTCAAGAGGTAGAAGTTGAGAGAGAGACAGGGTGGGGGGGGGGGACAGGGGTTTTGCTACAGGACTTTACTGGGGTAAAGAGGGAAGGATGATAAAGCCTCCACTGGAGAAAGCCTTATCAGGCCCAGCTGACCTGGCTGCTGTTGAGCCATGGAGAAGCCACACTGGAGACAATCAGTGATGGTGCTACCCACCCAGATCAAAGAGCAGCTTCTTGGAAAACATGCCACATGAGGTAGCACTACCTGTTCTCCATCTCCTGGTGCTTGTGGTTGGCCAAGAGGAGGTCCTCGTTGAAGCTGCTGTTGGGAGAGTGCCGCGGGGAGTGGCTGATGAGCGTCGTATCCCGCTGGGCAGCCGCAGTGGCTGCAGCGTCCATGGCAAACTGCCGCATGGTACATTCCTCGAGGTACTTCTGCTCCCATTTGGTCATGTCGGCCTCCAGGGCAAGGATCTTCTCCTCCTTCTCCCTCAGCTGCTCAGAGAGCGTGTGAGCACTCAGCTCTGAGGGTCCTCCACCTGGGGTGCCTGCCTGCCTCTGCATCAGCAAAGAAAATTCCCAGAGAGGGTGAGATGGTTCCAGGAGGAGATGCTGCCTGGCACCCAATGCCCCAGCCTCTCTGGCACCCAACGTGCAGCATCACCAGGGGACCCCTCACCTGCTGAGCCCGCAGCATCTTCAGCTCCTGCTCCAGGCGTGTGCGGAGCCGCAGCTCCAGCTGTTCCCGCTTCTCGCAGGCAGCCTGGAGCTGGCCCAGCGCTGCCTGCAGCCTCTCCACCTTCTCCACATATGCACGCTTCTTCCGGAGTTCAGCCTCAGCCTTTGCCGCCCGGGCCTGGGCGCTGCCCAGCGCCTGCTCCAACAGCTCTGCCCGTCGCCGCTGGTCCTCGTTAGCACTGCGCAGCAGGGAGACTTCCCGCTCCAGCTTTTCCTTCTCCTGCTGGTGCTCATAGTCTGCAAAAGGCACCCATTGTGTTAACCAAGCAATCCAGGCCAGACCCCAGCGCAGAGTTCTCCTGGGTTCCTGCCCAGGAAAGCCTAAGGCTGATGAAGGACAGAAGCTCTGAAAATCCCCTCCCCACTGCATTGAATTGCAAGGCAAGCTCATTGTAGGAGCTGAGAGCTAAGGTCAAAAGCTATCAAGCTGCATCTCTGCTTTCTTTGTTATCCTGGACTGATGTTTTTGGGTGCACAGGGTAAGACTAGTGGTTAGAGCAGGCCAGTGGCTATCACACCTATGTCCCACTCTGGGAAGCTGTGTTGCTTGGCTGGGCCTTGCTTTTCCTGTCTGTAGCATACTGACAGGCAGCTCTCTGTGAAGAATGGTGGAAGCTGGTACAACAGAGCAGGGCATGCAAGGTAGCTGTTACTCAGCAGCAAGCTCCTACTGCTCCTCCACTATTCATGGGAGCAGTGCCCTGAGTTTCCAAGGCATTTTGCTCTCAAAAAGAGGCTGTGCCTATAGGCCAGTCTGCCTGCTCAATATGGCCATCTCTCCCCCAGCAGACAAGCCAGGTCAGGACCAGGTGGCTTCCTAGGAGCATGGAAACACACAACAGAAATAGCCTCAGTTTGGCATATTTGAATCTAACCTTTGACTCAGGCCTTGTGCATGTGAGGGGGAAAAGCTGTCCTGACTGCATCTAGCCACCTTAGGGAAGGAAATGCAATTCCTTGCAGATAACACTAACACTGGGCCTTTCCACTGAAAAACGTGCCCAAGCTGGCCTCCAAACTGAATCAACAGTGGCTAGATGGGAACAGACATGAGAGACTGTCAGACATGTTCCCAGCCTTTGGCAGAAACAAGGAGAAAGATTTAGATGTATTTTTCCTTTAAAAGCCCGACTCCATGTTGTCACAAGGTGTAAGGAAAAGGAATAACATGAGGGCTGGGCTGAAGAAGGGAGGGAGTGTGGACTTTGTGCTGGAAGAGCCAGAGCAGTGGCTGGAATGTGGAGAATGCAGGTCACACTGCCGGGCTGGGATTAATGGCTCGCATCCAGTGCCAAGAACAGCTTAATTCTCCCTGGGGAATGGCAAAAGCTTCCACCCGAGATCCGCCTCCTCCTCAAGCTTAAAGGGACTGTACCTTGCCCCACCACTACAGGAATAGGCCTGCTTACTCTTATCTGCCTCAAAGAAATGCAGCAGGAACGCACCATGGGGCACATAAGATGGGGAGCAAAGCAGAGATGAGCAGGCAACTCCATCCTAACACTTTACTGACGTTGAGTGGTCATCAGGGGACTTACTTTGTGCAAGGAGTTTCGCCACTGTGCCTTGATTATTCTCCTGGTTTTCCTGGGTCTTACTGGCCAGCTGTTTGTTTGCAGATTCCAACCGTTCTGGTTCAAATGCAATTAAAACCAATTACATTTAAATATAATTTCAGTTGAATTAATTGGGAGCAGCTTGGTTCCCAGTGAAAATACCTAGCCTAATAAAACTAGCTCAAAACAGAAATGTTGGGGAAATGCCAAAGGATAGAAAGCACTCACTGGGGCAGAGGAGCAGAGAAGTGTCACCAACTAGATGAAGGTGTCAAACTTTCCTGACTGAGGGCTCGCATGGAGGAGAGGGACAGAGGTGACCTGGCCATACGCTCCCAATGCTCTCACTGGGCAAGGACTGAGCTCCCAAAGAAGGGCAGGCATTTGCTGGGCATGTAGATGGAGCTACACCACCCCCATCCAGATCATAGTGCAATTATAATCATCCTCACTCACTATAAATAGTGGAGTTGAGAGATGCTTCCCCTGCCCGGCACTACCCATAACTCCTCACCTTTCAGGTCTCGGTTGAAGTCCTGGAGCCGACGCATCTCCCCATCTCTCTTGTTCCTCATGGCTTTCTCCAATGCTTCCCTCTTGGAAGAGGCCTTCATGAGGTTTTCATAATCCTCTGAAATGCGCTGAATCTCTGTTTCCAGCTGAGGGAGGAGGAAATGATAGATGGAGGTTAGATATTCTTGGAATGAGGAAAAGAAAGGAAGATGTTGGCTAAAGATCATCCAGCTTTCTCAACTTGACCTGAGCTGCCAAAGGAGCATTGCAAATCCACAGGGCCCCAGAGGTCAGTAATCTTGTCTTTCACCTCCACTAACTTGAACTCACATCCCACACCAGAAACCAGCCTCTTGCTCACACAAGGGACAGGGAGCTTTGCAAGTCACAATAAAAATGCAGGGCAACACAAACCCCGTGTGTGTGAGGGAAACCTGCCTGCACTTGCCTGGCCCAAGCTTTGCCCATAATTATTACATGCATGTCAATAAAACACCTCCAAACCCTTTCCCTTCACCTTATGAAAACCTGAGCTGGCATAGCCATCTCCAGATTGTTTCATAGCTTCTAAAACTCATTCATCTTCCCTTGCTCTTCCATTTGGTGCCTGCCTTTTATTTTAAACCACAACAGAGTGCTTGGAGAATTGGAGCCTGGTTTGAGCCAGTATCTGTTCCATCCCTGCTCCATCAACCCCAGGGAAGCCACTCCAAAGCTAGCTCTAGCTGGAATGCTTGCCTGCCTGTGGTGGCTCTTGGTGGTACAGAGATAGGTCAGAGAGGCTTGCCAGAAGAATCCCAGGACCCAACTCTGTGGTGGGGCTGGAAGGAAACATGAGCTTTCTGCATAGAGAGCCACAGGTTGTCATTCCAGCAGGGTGCCCCTGGCCTGACCCACAAGGCTGTGCTTGTCCAGGGCGCGCACCAACACTTCTCAAGCCAGACCAGCTCAACCGGTATGGGTGCATTTTTGCCAAAATAACTGCACTTATCCAAGGGGCTCCCAACAGCGGGGATCACAGCACTCCATGCCCTAACTGGGGCTGCTAGAAGCTCCTGCCACAGTCCGACCTTAGCAACACACTACTGACGATGAGAGAAAATTCAAATCTTCCTGCCTTTAACCTTACAGTCTTGGGGGGGAGTCTTCTCCCTCACTGTGCCTGAGTCCATCACGCATGTCCCTCTATCATACTGTAGCCACGCTCTCCTCCACACTCCTGACTAGTGGGCTTCAGCTCTCCTGTGCCACCGTACAGCCCCCAGGGCCGGCACATGCTCCGGCCTCCATGGCACAGCCTCTCTCCTTGCCAGGAGGCCTCCAATGGCCCATTTGTTCTGTGCAATCGGCAGAGAACAGGCCTCCCCTTGTGTGCATCTGCACAAAAGACTTTCTGTGGCAGCCGGGTGCAGACCCAGGGCGGGAGGGACAGGCAGAGAGAGAGGGCCCAACTGTTACCAGAGCCAGAGAATAGGCTCTTTTTCCCCCCGAACTTAACAGTAGCTCAGCTGAGGACCTGTTGTGCACTGTTGAATCACAGCTGTTTAGAGGGATGGGGGGGGAACAGTCACTGGAAAGAGGGGGAAGAAATTAAAAAACTAAAGGGGGTGAATTTTCGCAACAGCTGTTTGATCCTCCTCCAGACAAGAAGCAAGCAAGCAAGCCTTTCTAAAATCCAGAGGCAAAGCCAGGGCCTCATCTTAGGCAGGTATGGTCCTCAGCAGAGCAAGGCTGCTCTTAGTGCAGGTCAGGGGAAGGAGCCCGCTCTAACCCAGCGAGGCCTCGAGGCCCACATAAAGGCTCCTGTGATGGGCAAGGCAACCCTGATCTACCCAGGGCTTGCAGCAAGTTGGGCGTGAGGTTGTGCAGCCCCATTTGCCTCCTCTGAGAGGGATGAGCCTCGACAGGAAAGCCCCAGGTGAAAAGCAGAATGTCCCTGGCCCTGCCGAATCTGTGAAATGCCCATGCCCAGCAAGTCTGACATACAACATATGTGCCTCAATTCAGGGAGATTCCCTGCGGGGAATGTCCCTTCAAGGATACCAGCTTTTCTAGGGAGCTGCTTGTTCAGCATTAGCAGAAAGCAATGGCACTCTTGCACTGCGCCTATCTTTATCAATGACTGCCAGCCAGGCCAGGTTACTGCAGCCTGCTCTCCAACGTGAAAATGCCTTCACCTCCTCTGAGAGGCTGCCCAGACGAAAGGTAAGGTGCAACACAAATGTGCAGCACCCAGTGCTCCCACCCACCAGGCACTCCAAGCCAGCCCGCGGACTCTGCACTGAGCTCCTGCACCGGCAAACAGCCCCCACCACTGCTACCTCTGCTCATTTACCTTCTGGATCCGGCTCGCTTTCTCAGCATAGCCCTCCAGCTCCTGCCGTAGCTTATCACTTTCCCTCCGGAGCTTCTCATTCTCCCGCAGCAGCTTTTCATTGTCTCTCAGTACAGTCTCCACCTGAGCCAAGCGGGTGCTGGCAGAGGCCGCCTGGGCTGTCATCAAGGCCTCCATCCCGGCTGGGGTGAGTGAGCCTAGTGGGCTGTGACATAGGGGACTCTGCTGTGGCAGGAAAGCTTGCGGGACGTGAGTCTGCATCACCCTGAAGGAGAGGAAGAAGTAGGATGCTCAGAGGCCTTGCAGGGCTGAAGCACGTTGGTCAGCTCCACCAAACCACGGCTGGCCACAAAGCCAGGGGAGCCCGCCAGCCATCTCGCTGCTCTTTGGAGCCCATTACAAACCCACAGACCTCTAAAGGACCCATGTTTTCAGCCTCAAGCTGACCCATGTGGAAGAGCAAAGCAACAGGGAGCTTCAGCAATTCCTGTAGGCTACACTATGTCTTGCCAGGGTGGCAGACCCTGGTCTGGGCTTGCACAACTGAGGACAAAACAGGTGCTGGGACCCTTCAGGTCATACCTGGGTCATCTGAAAGGAGGAGGAAAGTTCTTTGAGGTTTCTAACATGTTTTTCAGACAGACCTGGGAAGCACTTGCTTTGTAAAGGCAGATCTCAGAAGCCCAGCACTGCACCTTGCCCTAACGCCTCCAAATGTAAAGCAAATCTACTCCTGCAGTAATACCTTTTGCAGGGACCTCTTGAACTACAGGTGCCCAGAGCATTTCTGAAACTGGAATTAGGCTATGTATGCTGGAAACCTACAGCACCATCACTATTTTTTGTCATTCTCTGGGCAGACAAAGCAAGGGTGTAGGCTCCTGAGACGGCTCTTTACTAAAAGAGCTCACTAAAACACTATTAATATGTCCTTTTTATATCTTGAATGTGGTGAGCAGGGCTGTCCTGGCTTCCCCACCACCCTCCACACCACATCCTGCACTGGAGCAACTGCTCCAAGTTCCTTGACATCCCAGCAGCAGCCTGGAATCCCCAGAATGCTGCACGTCTGCTCTGCTGGAGCTGGCACGGCACAAGACCCCAGCCGGGCTCCACCAACGGCTGGCCACCAGGGGCTTGCATTCCTGCAGGATGATATAGGAGCAAGAAAGAATAAATACATCTTCCTTGCAGCTCCCCTTCCACTCTTTGTTCCCCTGGAAAGAGAACATTTCCTGCTAGAGATGCTATCGTTTTCTGTCCAGCTAGGTCAGTGAGGCAAAAACTGTGGTGCGTGTTTCCACCTTCCCCCAGTGTGGCAGCAACCTGCAACTCTTCTCCTTCCCTCATTTGGTGCAGTAAAAGCAAGCAACTCCAAATGCCAGGTGAAGACCTGATGCTCTATGCTTTCCAGAGCTGCCCTAGCACAGGCCCTTCACACGGGCCTGTTAGAGAGAACTTGAGGCTGGCAGAGCTGGGCTTTGCCAGCAGTATCAAGCTGCTAAAAGAAAGGAAAACTCTCCAGTGCTTCTCATCTGCTCCACTAACAACACTCACCAGCCCACAACTCCATCCAGCAGAAAAAGAGGTCTTCATCAACTTTCCTAGAGCTCCCCTGTGGCATGGTGAGTAAGTCAAACCAGTGCTAATCTGTTTCCCTTGGACAGCACGCCAGCTCCCTTTGTGCTAGGGTTATTTGCTCTGTTATCAGCCCACAGACCTCCCCCCCAGTTTGGGACCACAGGACAGGTTTCCATGAAGTGGCGAGTGCATTTTCCTTCCACCCTGGCCCATGTCTGTTCCAAATTTAGCCATTCCCTGGTCTGGTTCCAGCTCCTAAATTAACCCAAAATTCCATCCAGAGCATTAGGAGGGGGAAGGCTCTGTGGAAGCAGTTGAATTTTCATTGCCACCTGGAAAAATTGACCTCTAGTTTGGCTACACATTGAGAAGTGTGGCCTTGGTGCTTAAATGCGGGGATGAGAGGACTAGTGTGGTCAGCAGGTACAGATGGTGCCCCACAGGTGAGCAACAGTGGCACACATGGCTCCCAGAGCCCCCACAAATCCTGGTGCAGGGGCCTTAAGCCAATCCAAATCCAGCACTATGAGAGTGAGAAGTTCAGCAGTGGTGCTGAGATTGTCCCATGCCCCATGTGCCTGATTGGCTCAGCCTTCTCCTGCAGGGAGTAGTGAGCCACAGAGCACCCATAGCTCCCATCGCTTTCTGAGGTACACAGACCGTGCCCTGCTCTGGGAGCACAACTTGTGGCTAACCACCCTAGCCTTGGATCTTTGCGTTCCACAGACCTCAGCTTATCCACATGCTAGGGGCACCAGAATAGACAGGTCTGGCCTGGGAGTCACCTCACGAGCACGCTGCACCCCCAGAAGAGCATATCACGTGTGCCAGGGGCTGTAGGTTACCTGACATCGGGATGCTGAAATGCAGGACCTTCCTGAGAGCAGGGTCTGGGATCTGCCAGGTAAGCGATGGAAGCATCCTGGGAAGGGAGGATGTAGGGGTACTCTGGAGGAGGTCCCCGTGGCTCTGTCCCCTCAGAGTGCTGGCCTCTGAGGGCAGAGAGCTGGTAGTGCCTGGAAAGCTGGGGGTAGCTGTGGGAAGAGCTCATGTGGTTCTGTGCCTTGGCTCCATTCCTCTCCAGAGACATCTGCATGAGGCGTTCGCTAAGTGACCTCACATGGCCGTGCTTCAGGTCCTTCAACGAGTCGTCCGGGCGCCTGCCACTGCTCTCGGCCCTGCGTTGCCCGCTTTCACCGTGAGCGCCCTGAGAGTTTCCCCCAGGCTGCTGCCCACCCCGCTGCGAGGCATAGTACTGGGAGTGAGCCTTGGCCTCCTCGTATGTCGGAAGCTCCTCGCCCTTGTGCTGGGGCTGGTAAAGCCGATACAGGCTGTTTTCCAAGTAGACATGGTCGGAGTGATGCTCCTGGCCCTGGGGTTCCTGCCGTGTGGACTGCTGCACCATTTGACTTTCTTCTTGGGTAAGACTTTCGAGAGACGAGCGGGGACTGCCAGTGCCACCCCCTCCACGCAGGGCTTGCTGCTGGATAGCCAGCAGCGTGCGGTTCTCAGTGAGGTTTCCATATCTCAGCTGCTCCTGGATGAGACGGTGCAGAACCGTCCCAGTTGAATCCTCTGCTGTCCTCATGTCTGCCTGCTCAGTCAGCAACCTCCACTTCGACCAGAAAAAGATGTCCCCAGATCTAGCAGCAACCGGCCACACTGAGGTATCTGCAAGAGGAGAGAACGGACATCAGGAACTGGCCCAGGCAGGAAAGAGCAAAAGTTTCTTAATGCACGCTCTCCAAGGGGTTGTTTTCCAGGAATCCTGCTTGGGCGCACTGGCAGGCGTCCATTTACAGGGTGCGCTGGCCGAGCGGAAGCCCTCAGCACCAGCCTGAGAGCAGGCAGAGCCTCCACAGAGCCCAAGGGCTGAGCACCGGCGCTCTCATCACAGCCGCCGGCCGGCTCCGGGGGGTGGGAGGGTGGAGGAGCTCGTGCTTTTAGCGGGAGGGCCCCGCTCCCTCCAGCACCGAGGGGCCGGGGCTGCCGGCGGCCCCCGCCGGGGCAGAGCAGAGCGGGCAGGGGGCGGCGCGCAGCGGGATCCCCGACGGGGCGGCCGGCACTTACCGCAGCATCGCGGGGAGCGGCGCGGCGATGGTGCTGCCCAGGGAGCGCGGCCGACGGCACTGCGCGCCGCGCCGGCAGCCAGGGGCCGGGCCGGGCGCAGCTATGCCAGGAATGCGGGGCCGGGCCCGCCTCGCCCCGCCCGCCCGCCCGCCGCGGGGCCGCGGCCGCCGGCAGGGGGAGCCCGGCGCGGCCCCGCGCGGTGCGGGGAAACTGAGGCACGGCTAAGGCCGCGCGGCAGCAGCCTGCAGCCCGCTGGCGCGGGGAGTGTGCCAGCAGGACGCCTGCCAACAGCCGGGAGATGGCGGTGGCACCGCGGGCCGTGCCCAGCTGGCCAGGCCCTGGGCGAGTGTGCACAGGCTGGAGGGGATGGGATGGAGCCGTGCACGCGCCAGCGCGGCACTGGCGAGGCGTGAGAGCAGGGCTCGGGGGGGGGGGGGGGCAGATGCAGGGGGCAGGCTGCTCGCTGCGTGCATGTGAGCAGCTTGCAGCTGCCGGGGGCACACGCTCAGCGCTGGGTGAGGGGGGGAGGAGCTGCAAGGCTCTGCCCGCCAGCTGTCCAGGAGAATAAAACTTCTTGTTTAATCAAAGCTCCGAGAGACGCTCCATTGTCTCTCACACCAAATGAGCCTGATAAAAAACAGCCTTCCCCATCTGCTTCGCCTTCATGCTCCCCTCCCACCGCTGCCTTCCCTTCCTCACCGCCCCCCTCGGATAGGTGATGTCAACTCTCAGTGAGCACAAGGAGTGCAGATGCTTGGGGCCTTCCCAAGGCTGCTGCTGCAGGCATCGCTTTCCCTGTTCTCAGGGGAGGAAAAAGGGAAGGGGGTGCCAGGGTGAGGCAGTGGGGTGCAGCGTGGGACTCTTGCTGCTTAAACTGCTGCAGTGGGTGTCCACACATGGAAAGGAGATGGGAGGACAGGGAGAGATGGAGGAGAGACAGGATGAGCAACGAAGGGATGAGCAGCACACAGCAAGGCTTTCACTTCTGGCCCTTTTGCTGCTCTGAGGCTGTAAGTTTGCAGGGAGGTGGAAGCAAATAGCAGAGAGGTGTCCCTGGCACCCTGCCCTGCGTGGGACCCTTCCCTGTCCACGGCAGGCAGGTCAGGAGGTCTCCAGAGACAAGGACACTCAAAGGGTGCCTGATCCGTAACAGGGCTGGGAAACTCCAGTGCTTACTGCAGACCTACATCTCTTTGTATGCTGCAGCCCCAGCACAGTGCTGTGGGCCCCAGGAAGAGCACAGCCTCTGCTCTGTGGTTGTGCTGGCCTCCTTGCCCAGCCTCCTGCCTTGGAGAGAGGTGGTGGGAGCTCACTCTTCCTTGCAGCAGCTGCCAGGACACTTACAAGGACCTGGCTTTTGCTGTGCTGGTGGCAGGCTGGTGGCACTGGGCTTGGCCTTGGTTTCTAGCAAGTTGTGCCCGGCACAGAGCCAAGGGGCTGGCTGGACCCCCACGCTGGGCAGCTCAGGGAGAAGCCAGGCTGGTGAGGCCCAGTGGGCAAAGAGAGGTACCTCTCCCGGCCCCTTCCCCAGCTTTACATTGACTTGGTAATTTCTGGAATGCAGCGATTTCCTTTCCCCTTCCCCACACAATGTGAAGGGGGACCAAGAGGCTGCAATTTGCTCACCTCGGGTCAAAGATTAACTCCCTCCTCTCCCCTCTACGTGGCCCCTGCTGCATATTTCTTCCCCCTCTACCCCTGTTATCTCAACAAGGGGGATGGAGGGAGCCATTCCTTCCCATCAGGAGACTACACTAATTTTCCTCCTGTGCTGATGCTGGGAGGGAGCTGCAACCTTGCACACCACAGGAGGGCCAAGAAGCTCCTGGCCTGAGCCATACTCTGCCAGGGCGCTGGGCTCCCCCTCCCTGGCAGCACTGAGACTATGTAAGCAGTGTTTTGGGAGGAGCTGAAATCAGGGGTGCCTGGAAGGAGAGAGCCCATGGGAGTTGTCTTGAGAAAAGTCAGGTCACCCCTGCTGCAGCAGAGACTCCGTGGGAGTACAGGGATGGCAGCCAGGCCGGTGGTCCTCTGGCTACAACCCACCATGGGTGAGTGTCCCAGTGTACAGGGGCTCTCCAGACAGGTACCACCACTGTAGACAGCTTGCAGGATCGGTGCAACCTGCCTGGAGTCACGGGGGGGAATTTACTGAGAGCAGTTTGTGTCCGGGAAGCACAGCAAGGGGAGAGGTAGGGCTCTTGCAGCTGGATGGGGATTAACCAGGAAAACAACACTGGCTGCTGCAATACCTCAGAGACTCAGTTTGTATTTGGGGAAATAGGGAAAACCCGTAACCACAGACAAGTCCGTTCTCAAAACAAGTATGTGAGTGATACAAGGACGTGCTGAATAAGACACTGACCAACAGAAGAGAAATGCAAGTCCCATCTAGTGCCTTTCCCTAGCACCCTGAACACCAACTGAAAACCTGAAGGTGCTCAAGTTACGGCCCAAAGGCTAACCCCATAGGGAGTGAGGTGCTTGGCTGGGCATGTATCCTGCAACACCTTCCTCCAAGACCTGTCTCAAGGCATGAGCTGGCCAGGAGCCCTGTGGCTGTTTTTGCAGGGCATGGGAAAGGGTTTGCCAGTGGATGCATCCTGGGAAGCAGCCTTAGAGAAGACCACTCATGCTTCTGTCAGCCTCATTCTCCCGGCTTAAAGGCCTCCTGGCACCACATTGTTAGGGGGAGTCAGGCAAGACAAAGTAACTACACTGATTAAAGGGTCCATTGGTTGCTCTCAGTTGCTTTATTTTGCTTCTTTGAAGTAGAAACAGGAGGTTGTTGTGAGTAGTGTCAATATAGTCTCTTCAGAGCCAAAACCATCAGGGCAACTGGAGAGAGTCTGAAGTGAGCCAGAAGTGCCAAGAAAGAACTGGCACATCCCCTGATGCCCCAAGACCCAAACAACTCGCTGCATAGTGTTTGCTGTTCCTGCCACTAACCATCAGCCTCCAGTCACCACATCATGAGTTAGGACACCAAAATGATGAGACGTGAGTTCAATCTTCAAGACATTTGCTGGTTATTCTCATGCGGGGATTAGCTGCAGCTACCTTGCAAGTACCTCAGCCTTTGTGTCCCAGCCTGCAGCAGGAAGCAGCATCCTGGTCTCTGGCCTTTCTCCCAATCTTAAGGGCTGCATGAAGGAGAGGTCAGCTCCTTCTTGTCTCGTAGCAGCTTTCCCGCACCACACACATGTGCCCAGCAGCCGCTGAGATGCATCACTCGCTGCTGCTGTCTGCAGAGCTCAAAGACAGCAGATGGTCAGGGGGCTGGCGGGGAGGGGGGAGGCAGAGGGGCAGGTGCAGGGAAAATTGCTAATTAGATACGGGACATTAAGCTCCCATTCTTGAGAGAGGGAATTCAGCACCTTCCAAACTCAGAACAAAGCCCCTCAGCCTCAGCCAGGCTTGGGCGTTTAACTGGAGACTCCTTGGTGAGCCCTGTTGCTGCTCCAGGCTGCCATTCCTAGCCCCGAGAAAGTTTTGTCCCTGTGGAGAAAGGAGGGGGCTCAGGGCAGAGAAGGGAGGAGAAGCTGCTCAGGAGAAATTTCTTTGCTCACAGAGTTGCAGGACCAAGCCAAAGCCCCTTTGGCCTCTGTTTCACAAGCAGGTGGGGAGCAGCATCCTTAAAAGAGTCGATGGCGATTGCGCTCAGGAGAGTGACAGATGCATCCCCAGGACACTGCCAGGCAAGGCAGCATATGTCTGAAAATCAGTCAGCTTGCCCCAGCGAGCTCATCAACGAGCCTTTTGCAAGGTCCTAATAGAGCTAGAGTGGCTGGGATGTGTTTTGCCCTAACCTGGGTCAGGCCTGCAGGGCCCTTCATGGTACCTTCCCTGTTTGGGCTACCCTTCCCAGGTAGGTCTGTGGGGGAGGCCCTCTGTCAGCTGTGGCATTTCTGTTTCCAGCCTCTTCTCTTACTTTGTTATTTCTACCAGGGTGATTTCCACCCCATTCCACCTTGACATTGCCCTGCTAGCACAGCATAACACCCAATGCCCAAGTTGCCAAGTAGCAAAAGCCACTGTAGCTCTGGACAGGAGTCTGCATTTGCAGCTCTCTAGCTCCAGCTTTTCTTCAACTATCAAATTAAAAAAAAAAAAAATGCTAACCACAAAGTAAGCAACAGATTGGTAATGGCAATTTAAAAGCAGGAAAGCATTCAGAGATGAGGAGCAAAGTGAAGGTGTGTATGGAGTTTATGAGAAGGGGAATGTGCTTGGAGGAAGAGGAACAAAGTGTTGCTGGCGCCAGAATTCAGGGCAAATGAGAGCTGACGTTGTGACTCTAATGTGATCAATCTGGATTCCTGCATAACAAAGCCTTACAGCGTCCCCAGGGATGTAGGTGTCGAGCCTATATTTAGCACTCAGGAGGCCATCAAGCAATAAAAGGACTAAGAAACAAGAGCTTCCTGTGCAAATTTTTACTGATGACAGGTCAAATCCACCCAGCCAGCCTCTCAGGGGGTGAGAATCAGCACAGGCCCTGTGGGTAAAGGCAATACCCCGAAACTCAGCTGCAGGTCTGTCCCTCACAACTGGGCAGTAACTGGTCCTGCTGCAGACCAGCTGAGGCCCAGGAGTTGTGTGGATGGACACACTGCTCCAAGAGAATGAGGCCAGCAGCAAGCAAAGCTTGGCTGCCTCACACAGTCTCCAGCAGAGCAGGGTCTTCTTCTCCAGGGCCCTGCTGTTGCTTTGCTCTTCAGCCAGAGCTGCAGCTCCTGGCCACAGCAATGGGTGCATTGCCTAGCTGGGATGCAGCAATTCAGCATCTAGAAGGCACCATGATAGCCAAAGCTGGCTTGGCTCCCCACTGCAGCTGAGCTGCCTCTTCTGGCTCATCTGCAGGCCTTATCTACGCCTGCGTCATCCCGTTTCCCTTCCCTTACTATCTTAACACCATTCTATTTTTGGCAGCAGGAAACCCCTCCTGGGCTGATAATAACAATTTGGAAAGTGATCTGAAGAGGAAAAATCCCCTACTCTTATTTTTTAACCTCTTCATTTTCTTCTAAAGGAAGTTAAAAAACAAATTGCATCCCGTGCATTACCCCCACTTCATGAGTACACAGTCTGGGTGCACACATGCAGCAGGGAACGAGCCCTGTCCTGCAGACCCACAACCTTGGCAGCTCTTGCTCAGAGTTGTGCCCCTGTTTCTCAGGTTAGAGGTTGAAACATGCAGGTAGAAAGCCTCCTGCTGAAGAGCTCAGATTTTACTGTTTTGTGGGGTAGGGATTCATGCCTCTGGTCAAATCAGCAATGCTGGGAGAGCAAAGGAAAGGGAATTGCTGCCTGTGCAAGACAGGACCATCTGGTAGGCATACTGCCTCCTCCTCTGTCAGAGCTGCGATGTTCGGGATGCTGTCTGTGGCTTGCCATTGCTGATTTCTGTCCTGGAGATTAAAACTGTTTTTTTTTTGTTTTTTTTTTTTTTTTTTTTTAAGTGATCATCTTAACGTTGTCTTGCTGATGAGACTTCTAACATATTCCTCTTAGTCGTGAGATGATATTCTCGATTCACTGAAATGGACATTGAGAGAAATGATATCTCCTGTATTACCTTTCTTGCTTTGGAGGGGCTTTAGAGAAAGCAGGTTATTGCACATGGACCAGAAGAACTAACAGGTTTTGGCAGAGGGACATAAGAACAATCTTATACAAAAGAATATCTGAGAAAGAAAGCGATGGCCTGGATTTCATATTGCTGGGAGAAGCAACCAAAATTTTCTTCAGCCTCAGCCCCTGGAAGTGAGCCTGGTGGGGATGGCTAAGCAGCTTGGGCATCTCTCCCAGGGCAATGAGTGCATTTCAGATGCTGTGGAGTTGCGCTGGGCTCTGTGATTGCAGAGGCTCATAGGCAGGCGAATGCAGGTGCTGGTGTGCTGAGCGCCCGTGTGACACATTGCTCCGCAATGCAAAACCCTCCCACTGACCTCACCACTGAGCCTTATCTGCAAGGCGTTGGAGCAAGATGAATGAGCCAAGAAAATACTCTCAGAATGAGATCACCTCAGCTTGCTTCATGGTTCCCAAATGCCTCAGCCTTTCCGAATCCAGAATCAGAGCTGGGAAGTTACAGGCAGTTTGGCAAGGAGAGGAAGGTGTTAGTGACAGAAAGGAGATTTGCAGTCTGCCTTAGGCTGGTCTAAGTGCATCCCCTAGAGAGACAATTTTCATGGGGAAAACATATCTCCAGCTAGGTGCCAGGCGCCCAGCACTGGGCTGCACAATGGCAAGACTGCAAGATGTTGAATTCTCCAAACCACTCTGCGATGATTTTTCCTAGAAAGCTCCCTTCAGGTGTTCAGTTCCCTCTCAAACTCCTGATCCAAAGTGTATGCAGGTGGGAAAGAAGGCTGGGGCTCAAGGAAGCACCTAAGCATTGTTTCTCTCTTCTGGTGCCATGTCACCGAGGCGAGGTGCCAGAATCTGGGTTGTGCAGAGCGCTCCTGTGCCAGGAGCATGATGGAGGGAGTCCCAAGCCTGCCTCGCACCAGGACAGGGGATGCTACATCCTCAGAAGCATATGGGTCTGTGGGCAGGGAGCAAAGGCTGTGCTTGGGCACTTCTCCTCGCCACATGAGCAGACACAGCCTTGACAGCAGTGACTTCCTTCCTGTGACACAGCCGGGAGTTAGCAGTGGGCAGCCTAGGGATGCTTCTACATAGCATGCACTGATGAGGAGCTGGGGGAGATGGAGAAAATGAGTGTACGGGTCTGTGTCAGAGCATTATGGGCTTGGAGAAGCGCAATTGCTGGAGCCGTTGAGGCTGCCTACCTCTATCAGCTCTATGGCTGCTGCATTAGACAGTTCTCAGACCTCAGTTACTTCCCTTGGGACACAACCCAAAGGCAAGTCCACCTGCCCCCAGGGATGTTTTCAGCCCATGCTTCCTTGGCTGGTGGGAGCCTGCATCCCCCTGCTGAGCTGATACCCTTCACCCTAGGACACTCAGACGGTCCTACAGGGATGAAAACACCCTGGCATTGGGTGCTTTATGCCCTCTGAACATCACAGAATCACTGGATCACAGAACGGTTAAGGTTGGAAGGGACCTTTAGAGATCACTTAGTCCAAGCTCACCTTATCAAGCAGGGGTGTCTCTAGCAAGCTGCCCTGAATTATGTCCAGACAGCTTTTGAAAATCTCCAAGGATGACGACTCCACAGCCACTCTGGGTAACCTGTTCCAGTGCTCTGTCACCCTCACAGAAAACAAATGTTTCCTTATGTTCAGACAGAACTGCCTCTATTTCAGTTTGCACCTGTCACTGGGCACCACTGAAAAGAGTCTGGCCCCATCCTCTTGACACCCTCCCTTCAGGTATTTATAAACACTGATAAGACCCCTCCTCACTGTTCTCCAGGCTGATCAGTCCCAGCTCTCTCAGTCTTTCCTCATATGAGAGATGTTCTAGTCCTTTACCACCTTAGTAGCCCTTCTTTGGACACACTGAGGTTCCCTCAGTGATGTGCCAAGGTGTTTAAAAGGTAAGCCCCATGGTCTCCCAGACAATGTCTTTACCACTGGGGGTAAAGGATGAGGGCTGGGTGCAACCCCCATGGTGTGGGGTCTAGGATAGGGTGCAGCCCCATGCCAGCAATACTCATGGGCACAATATTCCTAACACCTCCAGCTGCCCCTTTTTAATTTCAGCTTCCATCCTCACACACTTTAATCTGAAATCTTCCCTCTCAAATCAGCTACTCTGCCAGCCACCTGAGAAGAGCTTGCAAGTCCCTGCGAACAATAGGCTGCAAAACCAAACCACTCACATGGCTGTAAGATGAGGTACCGGGCAGACAAAATCTGAATTGTTCCTGGATGAAAACATATCCTATCCGCAAGCTTTCTTGTCTTAAAAAAATGTGCCCATGGAGGCTCTGTGGAATCCTTTATTTGTCTCAGCTACAAGGCAATGGTGTGATTTACATCGCAGAGGAGGGATTGCTGCTAGAGCACTTGGGAATGAAACCCCAGCTGGGCTCAGAGGTGGAGATCCCAGCTCCTGCCCTAGCCACCACACATCTGGCTAGGCGTTTTGTCTCGCTGTGCAGTCCTGTGCCCAGATTCCCAGCAGAAATCCTTCTGGACTGACTGTCTGAATCCACAGGGAGCCTGTGCTCACTGAGCTCACCCCACCCCATCCCACCAGGCCCAGTTGCCCTTTCCAAGCTGGGAGGCATGCAATGGGGGAGAAAATCCCCTGTGATCTGCTGTTGCAGGATGCAGGGGCAGGATGCAACCCCTGAGGAGCCAAGGCTATGGATGCACATCTCTGTATGCCCTGTCTACAGCCAGATCTCAATCCTTCTACCACCAGCAGCTCTGCAGACCTCCCTGGGTGCTATGGCTGTGCTGTATGCAGAAGTGACCACTACACAATGCTCCCCTCAAGCCTTAGTGCCTCTGGGAACACCACTGTTGTATGGATGCAAGCATCTCCATCACCAGTTTTCTGGTATGCTGCCAATGCTCTTCTCTCCATTGCCTGAGTTGGATGTAGGCCAGTGTTTCAAAACCACTGTGACCCACAAGTGATGTGGACACTGGCCTCTCACTCCCCTCCAAGCCTGGCTTCCCAGCAGATGGGATGGCTTGCATGTCCAAGCAAATGACATTTTGACAGGGAGGCAGTTACTGATCTCAGCTGTGCAGTCCTGCCTTTTTTCCAAGCACCTGATTGTACAGTATGTCCAGTAGCTCCTGGACATTGCACATTGAAGCCAAATGCTCTGATATGAAGACAGCATAGTTTGGTGCTGTTTTAATGCACAAGGACTGGAGCTACTGCATGGGTCGTTGGTCCCTGCCAAGTGGCATCAGCATCCTCACCTGGGCGTCCACTGTCCCTTTGGTGTTGGAAACACCCTCAAAGCATGTCAGGCCTGATCAGGATTCCTCTTCCATGTCCTGTGGTACTGGTTTATCTCTTGCAATCCTAAATAGGAGTTGCATCATTTTAGGAGTATCCCAGCTCTGCGACCACCAGGATGTGTGGCCTGCAATGGCATTGCAAAGTGGGGCCAAGAGAACCCCATTCCCAGGCCTTTCCCAGCACTCATGTGGGGCTTCCAAGGTCCTGACTTGCACAGGGAGCATGTCCTCAAAATAAATGGAGAGGACACAGGCACGAACAACTTCCCCCTTCTGTTTTACTTCCAGCTCCCTTGTTCTCTTTCTCGCTGCCTGTGAGAAAAGCTCTGTGATAAGGGCAGTAGAGGAAGGGGAGAAAACATTCCTTCCAGTCCAAAGGGAAATCCAAGCAGCTTTGGTGTGGGCTCAGCTGGTGCAGCTGGGGAATCAGGGTCGGTAATGCTGGGGAGAGGCTGATGGGGCAGCCCTGTGGGAAGCCTCCCCTCAAGACACAGCTCCAGGGCTGCTGCTGCCCCCTGCCAGGACATCTGCCTTGCAAAGCAGCTTTGCCTCTTCAGCGTGTGCCAGGAACTGAACTCACTGCATACTTCCAACAGTGCCCAAGCAGCACATGTGAATCAGTCTTACTCAGGGAGAGAACATCATCCTGTGAAGGTTATCACAAAAACCCAGTGCAGAAACATATAGGAAGATGGGACTCTGTGGGAAAGGTAGGATCTGGGCTCTTTTAGATATGGAAGAGAAATATTTTGGAAAATAAATAAAGAAAGATGATCCAGAGTACAAAAATGAGCTGTTTGGTTCAGGATTTGGGACACAGCTTGTGATCTTCCAGAGGACAACAGGGCTAGTGTAGAAGGGAGAAGTTGGGTGCAAGCAACTCCCAAAGAAAGAGCAGGTTGTTCTCCTCGGCTCAGGTGGTGCTGACATCTGGCCTGGGGTCTACTACAAACAGCACAGAGACTTTCACTTGTTTGGGAGGATGCTGGGTCTGGCCCCAGGTGAGTCACACGAGGTTGGCTGTAGTCCTTTCCCTCTCTGCTTCACCATCTCTTTTTTTCAGCCTCCTATTTCTTTACCTTCAGTCTCTGCTCCATGCTTCATCTGGGTGTAGCTGAACCCTTCTCTTCTTCTGAAAGTATATAGCAAAGGTGTGACTGACAAGTGATATCTCTCCAGCTGGTGAGAAAGCATTGACGGTGCCACAATCCTGCAGCAGGACATCAGCAATCCACTAAGGACAAAGGCATTCACTGGCCAAAACATGGGTTGGCTAGATGGCATCTTTCACCAGTTAAGCTCCTAGAGTAAGGAGAGTTCTTTAGTGGCACTGAAGTTTGCAAGCAAGGTTCTCTAGTTTCCCACAAGGGTTTGACCTGTCCTCCCTTCCTATTACAGTGAACACTGGCTTTTGAGTCTCTTTGTGGGTGTTATAACCATGTCTGTTGGCTACACACGCAAAAATTTAGCCAGTAGCAAGCAACAGCTTTGCTGAGACTTCCAGCCTAAGGATTAGGAGAGTGTAATTCATCATATATGCTTTGAAGTGGCAAATGGGTAGTTGTGGGTGGTAAGTACCCATGCATGTGTACTGCTACGGCTGTGGTCAAAAGTCTTCACAGCATGTGCCCAAAGGATTTTGTAAGCTGGCAGGTGGTGATAGGGGCTGTAGTGGCATTTCCCATTTTACCGCTGTTCCTTGCCCTGCTGTTCCTTGCACTACACCTTCTCATGAGTGCTTTCCAGTACTCCTGGGCCAGGGGAGGAGAGTTTGCTATGCAACCAGGACTTTCCCAAAGCCAGATGCCTGTGTAGTCCACCTGAGGTCTCTGCTCCCTAGTGAAGGTCTTTTTGCCACTGTTTTCCAGAGATCAGACCCCTCCAAAGGCAATGCCACAGGTGCATCCCCCAAACCCCTTCTCAGGCTTCTGGAGTGGCAGGAGTGCAGGGAGGGGAAAAGCATGGTCACGAAACACCCAGGCTGGGCTGCGTTTGGATATGGGAGGATGGGGTTACAGTGGCCTGGGACACAACAGTAGCTTCCCCATATAGACCAACAGCTCTAGCCGCTGTTCATCCACGAGATAACATGGATCCATGAGCATGATACAGTCAGGGATGTGAGTCTGTGTGTGTGTGTGTGTGTGTACATTTATCTTCTGCACTGATATGGCTTATAGCCCTACCAAACAGGTGACATGGGCCAAGCCGTGACATGAGGAATGACATAGGAAATATGAAGGACAATGTGCAAAATTTTGAGAAAGCTGAATAGCCATTAAAAAGGGGCCAGGGTCCTTCTCTTCCTCATTTCTGTATTTTAAATTTCTGTTCCTGAAATGAGTCATTTCCATTCCTGGATGTTAAATTGTCCTTTTCTGCTCCTGCTCCTTTGTTTCCTGGTTTCCTGAAATGGTTTCATTTCATTTTTCCTGACCTGCTGTCCTAGGTATCACAGGTCCCAGGGCTTTATTTTCAGTCGCCTGTCCTGTGAACAAAGTGTTAGCCAGAATAAAAGTTGAGCATAGCATGTCATTTCATAACAAGATGCTGAGAGCCATCGGTGCACTTGGAGAGCCCCAGGGGACACTATCCTGCATCTCCATAGCAAAGCACTTCGCCCCACCATCTATAATCTGGCCATGTTCTCACATCTGCGGCATTTTCACTCATCCCTGAGAAATGCAAAGCTCTGGGTGTGATTTCCTGTCTGCGGGAGGGCTGGCAGGAAACCTCCCATGCCTCTGGTGGGATGGAGCAGCAGGTTCCTGGAAATGGGCCCCACGTAGTGGGAGCACCTCCAGGGTTACTGTGAGAGGTGGTACTTCCATATGTCTGTTAGGCTTTGGGCTGGGGATTGCCACTGGCTGGAAGCCTACACATCCTTGATTTCTAATTTCCATGCTTTTTTTTTTTTAATAGATTATTGCCATTCACTGCTCCAGTTCCCATCACAGTTCCTCTGTGAGCTGATGTTTAAAGATGGTCTCTAACCTCGCTCCTGATGCTTCAGAAACCCCATGTTTATCTTTCTTTTCTCTCATGAAAGTGGCCCAAATATTTCTGTGTTTGCAGCCTGGAGACCTTACACCAGTCAGAGAAAGTTCCAGATGCCAGTCCAGCTGGGTGCTCTCACCCAGGACAGAAAGGCCTTGGTTTGAAGCACAACACAAACCATTTTGCCTTTGCTGGCTCCACAGGACCAGTGCTGGCTGCCAGCACACCTCTTGAGGGAAGGTTTGGCCCCACAGCTCGCTGTAACCTTCCCAAGAAGGTCTTGAGAAGACTGGAAGGAGACTGGGAAGATCACGAGACTGAGCTTTTCAAGGGAGGGAATTGTTTTCAGTGGAGAACCAGAAAACTCTGAATGTTTTTTGATGGCCAGGAAGAGACACAGGCATTTCTGTTTTCTAAAACCTGAAAACGTTCCTTTCCCCTTGAAGAAAAATGTGAAAAGTCAACAGAACTTGTAAATAAAAGCTCTCAAAGAATCTTGTTAGCAGTTTTCTGAAGCAGCAAGGTTCCTATTCTGGCTGCCTTTAAAAGGAGGTGAAAATCCAGCCCAGAAGGGGCAAAAATCTCACAACATCCACTGGAAACAGCAAAGAAAACCAGGATTACATGTATTTGGAGGCCAGCAGGTCTCTTTGCAAATCAGTAGGAACATCAGCAGGAGGCACTAGGGTCTGGTCTCAAGCCCAGCCCTGACTCCAGACAGCATCTCTTCCCCCAGCCACGTGTTTGAAACACACATATTTCTATCTGCCATGTCCTTCCTCACACCACCTTCAAGTCAATGTGGCTCCTTCCATTACCTTTCATGAGGCGACCACAGGGTGGAAGAGGAATACCTTGTCTAAACTGTTTCATGCAAGAACACTGTGTCCTGCTGCACCCCCTTGCTAGCAAGGTACTTGTTTTCTGGCTGAACCCAGAGATCCCGCCAGTCTGTGACTGCTCCCTGCGGCCAATGGTGTTTAGATCAGCACCCTACTTTGGAGCCATCACCTGCAAAAGGAAGCGGGGAGGCTTGCACTCAAGGGGTAGAGGGACATAAGCCATCTTGTTTCCCATCACTCCCTTGTGATGAGAATAAATGCACACATCTGGACTCTAAGCAAGTGCCACATCTTCTTGGCTATGAGCATAACCTGCCATGGATACAGTCAAAGCAAAATCAGCTCAGCATTGCATTCCCAAATATATCAGCTATGCGAAATAGTCAACCTGGAAGAGCAGCCCTATCTGAGTCATAGTGCGGGAGAGGGAGTGTTAACTCTTGTGCCTAATGATGGTGCTTTATGATACAAACTGTCAAATAGCTGTCTCCAACTCACAGATTGGCTAAGTGAATGTGGTATAAGAAATAGCTCCAACCGAGCTCCTACTACAAGTGCAACATTTATGCTAGCAGGAGAGCCACACAGCAATTTCTCTCAACATGCAGGCACTAGCTAATTCCTAATGTTATCTCAGGGAGACCCTGAGCCATGTGGATTTCCCCAAGAAGTGTTAGCCCAAGGTTTTCATTTTACTGTGGAAAGAAATTCATCTGCATAAATCAGAGCCCTCCACACCTTCCCTTCCTCTTTCATGGCCAGTATAAGCAGCAGAAATCTGCTGGTGCTCTCACTGGTAGCAGCAAGGACGCCATCATGTTGGTGTGTAGCAGAAGTGTCCAATCCTGGAGCCTCCTGAGGCAGAGCAGGATTTGCAAGAGTGATTCCAGCAAATGCTTCAGAACCTTGGGTGCATTAGCTTCTGCTGGGCCACAAGGGAACCTGTGCTTTGCTTCTGCAAGAAGCAACATGTAAGAACATGGCAGGGCTGCACAGAGACAGAGCAGAGCAAATGCTGCAACTGTCATCTGTCATGGATGACACTCATTTATGTGCAGCAGCTCCCACTGGATCCCAGACATCTTGTGCCCTCTGCTTGGAAGTCCCAGAAAAAATGAAATTTGGAAAGAGGACTTTGCTTTTGCCATGCTGTGGCAGAAGTAGAAAGCACCAAGTACTCTTTGGACTTCCTCTCTGGGCTGATCAGTGCCTGGTGCAGGGAGTGTGTCCTGCTACATCCACATCTGCAGTTGTCTTCAACATATCAAGGCAGACATATGGGATCCTGAGCTGACCCCACAATCCTTTTTGCTGTTTCATCAGCCCCTGTGCAGAAGCGAGAGGAGTTTTCATACAGTAGATTGGCACTGGAGAAAGGGGAAACAGGAGCCACCAAAGAGTTTCTGGAGCCAGGCAACCTCCTTTTAAAATTTCATGCAAATACTGAATAACAAAAACAGAAAAGAGAAAGACTAGGTGTTCTCCCAAAATCCACATCAAGCTCCTCCTCCAACAAATTTCTTCCTGGTCAATGAGGCCAATCTTCTTAGCTAGCAGCAGATTTTTAACTGCCTGAGAAATGGTGAGGACAAACTTAGAGCAGGATGTGAAAGATACATTGGGAACACTGGATGGATGGGTAGGTAAATGCATGGATGGAGAGAAGAAAGGAAGGATGGATCTTTCTCTTTCCCCCATTTAAATACCATAGAGATGATGATGTCTTATCACTACACCAAAGGCATGGCCAGCCTCTTCAAAGTTCTAATAATGCTTCCATTTCTTTAAGGGCTGCTTGGCTAGCATGAAAGGAGGAGGTGGATATGAGACAGGCTCCAGGTAGCATGAAGATGCAACTTCCCCCCACAGGAATTATCTTAGCAAAACAATAGTAGGCAAATGGAACAGGGACTGTTATTGTTAGTGTCCCTAGGTCATGGTAACCAAGTCCAAGTGCAGCAGGGAAAATTGCCCAACTGAGACTGAGGGCAAGAGTACAAACTGTGAAGTCCCATGGATGGTGTGCAGAGACTCCTGCATAGACCATGCTAGTTTAGCTGTCTCCAGTACAGCAATTGCAAGGGCCTGCCCATCCTCTTGCATGATGTAGATGAATGAGCCAACGCTACCCTTGCCCAGGATGGTGGCCATGCCCCAGGGAAAGGAACCTTGCCCATCCTGCCACCCTTTCTCTGAGCACCCCTGGGGAAAACAGAGAGATCTCAGTGATGTGTGATTCTACAACCCAGAGACAGGGCTCAGTGGCTTTATTGCTGGCTCTGTTCACAGGTCAGTTTAGTTTTTTATTGGTCTTTGTACTTTGTCTAATGCTACAGGAGCTGGCTGGTTTGTGGTGCGTATAACAAAGCATACGGTTGCACAACAAATGATGTGTGAGTTCTTGGGAACCAGCACAACATGGGAAATTCAGCTCTAGGCTGCTAAAGAAACCAGCTTGGTGGCAAATGCACCAACACATGCAATTCATCTGAGCACAGAAGATGAATCACATAATTCTGTGGAGGTGGATCTGCTTCCAAACGGAGGGGGTGAGCATCCCTCCCAAGAACTATGAGGGGCTTCCTGGCATGTGCCTTTGCACTGCCACTGTCACAGTGTGGCTTCCCTGCTGCTCTGACTTTGAAGCCTGAGTCTGACAATTTTCACAGCCTGGCTTTCTGACATAAGGCTGCCAGACACAGGCTGTTCAGCACCTATTTTTCCAGCATCTACAAGCTTTGGAGCCACAAGGGCCTGGGGGAGCCTGTGTATCTGCCACTGTAACTCTCTGAATTGTTAGTCTGGTTTGTTCTGGAGATGAGGACAATGTGACTGGAGCGGGGGGAGTGTCTGTGCATCAACCAGTCTATCCTCTCTGGTGAATTTAGAAAACATTGTTCAGTTATGCCCACAGAGACATGGAGCTCTAAGTGATAGAGACTTCCTATAAACATGGGAATACAGGGGTGGTGGGTAGGAGATAAAGGCACAATGAATGCCCTCCCAGCAGATCAGCTGAGCCCAGCTGGAGCAGCAGAAACTCCATGCAGGAAGAAGGGAGAGAAGGAAAAGAATGGAGAAAGTAGGGATGGCTGAGCAACAGAAAACATTTCAGTAGGAAATTGCATCTCTTAGGCTCAAAGTCAATCAGGGAGGATGCAGAGTTCTGCAGGAGGCCTGTCTTCAGTGCTTTCCTTGTATCAGCACTTGCTAGCTGAGCTTATGCTATGGTTCAGGCCCTATTCTACTCATTTGCACCCATAGCAATGCGGAGAGCTTCCTGGCTACACTGTGTCAACAAATCAGGCATGCCTTGGACTGCCTTTGGGCACAAAAGCTAGTCAGCACAGGATAGCCTAAGTCAATATCACTGTTGGGACTGGTCCCTGTAGCATCAGAACACCTGAACTGTGCCCAGGAACTGTGTTGGAACTGTACTGTGGTGAAAGCACAAGCCAACAGTGTGCCAGACACCAGCCTAATGCTTCAATGGCAGTGAGCATCCCGTGGCATGGAGACAGTGAAGGTGTTATCAGGTGGGTTATTGGTAACACACTGCTGGATTACAGGAAGGTTCATTACTTCTAGATGCAGCTCCAGACAAACCCTGTGTGGGCACAAACAGTGTGCAAAGTGTTCCTCGATCCCCTCATCATAGATGTTTGAGTTGCTTCTCTGGTGCATGTTGATAGCTGTGAGTGTGACTGAGGCAGCATCAGGGGCAGATGTAGAAAGGAAAAGGCTAAGAGCACTTGTCTCTGTATAGTTTCCTCCCTTCAGCCGACAGATGTAGGGAGGGTCAACACCTGAGGCAACACAAGAATTACATGTTGAAAAAACAGCATTTCGAAGGAAAGACACAACAGGGATATATTCCCAGCCTGTCTTGCCTCCAGTCTCACCTATCACTGGGACACACGTGAGTGTTGATAGATGGGCTCCAAAAGAACAACTCTATTCAATGGATATCACCTATTTATTAGCTGGTAGGATAAACAGAGACAGAGCCTTGGAAGCACTTTGTCTGGAGCTGCATTCTCATGCCAGCACATTAAGCCTCAGGGTTCCTCATTCCTCCCCCAGCACCCATCCCCTTCTCAAACGGAGTGGGGTTTTTTATACTTTTCTGTCTTCATGCTTTACTCCCTGTCTCCTCAGTGGCTGCTGTTCCCTGTGGCCCTAGGAGCTGAAAGCTTTGTGCTGGTCTGCTGAGCAATGGCAGGAGTCTCCATTCTTTGAAATTCATCATGGAATCTTTTTTCCTGGAAAGAAGAAAAATGACTCAAATCTTTAGAGTTTCCTAATTTCACTGCAGCAGCAAAATAGTGAGGCAGACTGTCAGCACTGAAAAGGAACATCTTTATTTGAGCATAGGAAGGGATTTTTGAATAGGCTGGAGGAGCCTCTTGTTCTATTAGACTCTGCCACAGCTGTGCTTGGCAGGAATGTTTTTTACCTTCTACACCTTGGCCCAGCAGAGCAGCAACAGACACACACCCTAGCTGCTCTTTGCAGGGGGTCTCAAAGGTGTGTGTTCCCAGCACTTCCGTGTTGCTACCTGTCCTTCTTCCTGCCACGCCGTTGTAACAGATATACAGATCCTGTGGCTACCTGCTTAGCTGTGACACTTAGCTGAAGGTCTCTGTCCCTGAAACTTCTTATCCTGACAGGGTCTTCATTTGGTACACAGCATAATGTTGTACCTAGCAATGGAGAAAAACAAAGAACAAGCAAGAAGAGCAGGGCCTAAAAATTATAGGTCAGAAACAGTAACACAGCCACAGGATGGACTGAAATGTCTCTCTGGTTGCAGGTTTTCATCAGCCTTCCATTCTGGAGGTCTTCTTGCTCGAGCTACTGAGTTTGTGGTAGGCCCTATGGTTCACAGCCTGTAGGTCTAGTTTATGAGCCAGTCTTTTTGTTAGGGTTAGCCTTCTCCAGCAGGTACTCACTCAGGTTCCGCTACTAGACACAAAAGGGCAGGTGGTGGACCTGAGTGACACCCCAGACTCTGGAGATCAAAACTCACATTGCCATCCCCTATGCTGGATCTCTCTCCAATTTCCTAATTCATCTGACTGTATTAGTGTCCATTACACAGTTTACAGCAGTGCCTAAGTGCACCAGCAAGGGTCCTGTCCTCAGCAGCCTCCTCTTTTGCAATTTCCTGGGCCCTTCCCTTGGAGAAGTCATCACGTACTTATCAGGTAAACATCACTCTTCCCCAGGCCAAATTAAAGTAGGAAGGTTAGACTGCCCACTAAGTGAACACCTTCCATCAGAACAGCATGTTTTAACTGTGCTATCAATGATACAATAGAAAATGCCTCCGAAGCGCTGGCGCTCTGGTACATTTCCTTCGCTTGCTGGAATTTCCGTTCATTTCTTCCTCTCCCAGGCTCCTACCGAAAAATGGTGTCACCACATGTATCTCCTCAACAAGATCAGGAGACAGGTCAGTTTGTTTACTGAGCAGCTCTCTTGGCCCCGTGGGTCGCTCACACTCGTGTGCTGGGCATTTACAGGGAGCAAGTTCCCCAAGGGTGTCAGATTTGGCTCACCCATTTATTAATCACTGAAGGTGACTCTGCCAATCAGCGAAAGATTTACAAGGCAGGCAGGAAGTTCTTGTTTTTACAGGAGTGTCTCAAACACACGCACACAGTAGGAAAAGCAAACATTCCAAGCATACCAAGGGATCCACGGGATAAAAATTCCCCAAACAGCCGAGATTAAGATACTTGCAGCACATGGAGACACTAAAACCTAAACTGAAGGATTTAATTGTCTTATTTAGTGGACAGACCTGACCAGTGCTTGGAACAACCTGAACTGCATGGGAAAAACCACTCTGGTGGGGCAGGAAGAGGGTCAGCCACTGTGCCCTTAGTACAATAAAGGTCATAGCTGGCCCCCACCCCTCTCCTAGCTCCATATGGTCACCAGAGCCTTCTGGCAGAGTTTAATATGAGTTTTCCTTTGGAAAAATTTAAGCCCTGCATCTTAGCAAGGCAGTCAGAGGTCACTGGCTGTGTCAATACAATGCTTGACCCAAGCCCTTCAGAACGGGAATGATTGCAGTTCTAGATCTACACTAAGACCCGAAGTCTGAAAGTGGGGATCATTGTTCCAGGGTAGACACATGCTACCACCTGGCCTATTCTAAAACCATCCAAAGTCAGTGGAAACACTCCTATCTTCTCTGGTTCCCCATCCAAACTCAAGAGATGCAACAATTCCCCTGATACTGCTCACCTCCAGCCTGGGAGCTCCCCACTGAAATACCTCCTGAGGCCCAATACCATCAAGGTTGACTAAGAACAGAACTGGGCAACCTAGAGCAGGTCAGATCCCATCAATAAGTTTAGCTGTTTCTATGAAATAACCTGTCTAGTGGAGACCCAGTGGGCTGTTTGACAAGCTTACTCATTGGTTGTTTCCCAAGTGTTGATATTTGACAAACTGGACAATAGCAATATTTTTCATGCATGGGCTTGCAAAGGAATCTGAGAAAGTTAGGAGGGAAGTAGTGCTTGCACTTAAGTTGTTTGGTTTCTTTTTTTTTTTTTTTTTTTTTTTTTTTTTAAAAAAGTCCAAATTATGTGCTTCCCCTTTCTCCTCTTTGGAATTTCCTCTATTCAATAAGAAATGACTTTTCAACAGAGTTCACTTTCTTCCTGTATTTTCTAGAACTTGTTCCTTTTTGTCAAATTATTTGTGCAACAAATTTACAATAATGCAGTAAGTTCAGACTATGCATCATGTGATAGGCTGATCTGAACTTTAGGATAGGCCTTGAACCCCTTTAGGAAAAGAAGAGGAAGACACACTGCAAGACAGCAGAATTAGAAGGCTATGAAGTCCTAGTAAGCTGAAAACATTCCTTTCTCTGAAAGGATCTGTTGCCTCATAAAGGCTCCTGCTGATCTTTGTGCAAACCACCACACTGAAAATGCAATTTGATCTCTTTTGGTTATTTATACCTTGCCCATTTTTGTTCTTTACTCCAGCTACCAGTCCTAGCAGGAAGCTCCAACTCCCACTCCCAGATGGACGGTTTCTGGAAGAGCTGTGAAGGGAACTGATAAGGAAATAAGTCATCTTTTGAAAGTGAGAGTTAACGACAAGCAGATACTTAAGATCATCACAGAATAAAATGCTTATTTACATACTCAACCAGCTCCTTGTCAAGCACTAAGCAGATACATATCGCCCTGCATGTTTACTCCAAATTCCAGCCCATCCTCAGACAGGAGTCTGGTTGCCTGACCCAAAAGCTGGCTGCAGCTCCCCTGCTGCAGCTCTAGCTTTCACGGAGTTCCCTGTAGCTGTATGGGTGCTCTGCAGGATCCAGGTGCAGGAGTATGACCTGAATTATCAAGAGTTTGCATCTCAGTAAATCATACTCTTACTGTTAGCAGTTTCATTGTTCTTCTCCTCCCTTTCCTGCCTCCCTTTATCATCAGCCAATGGCAGCAGAAGTCCAAGAGACCTTTTGACAGCTAGCTCATAGTTGAGATACAAATGCATCCTTCAGAAATTTGTTTTGTCCTAGAAAATAGGTTTGCTTTAGCGTGTTGCTCCACATTCCTGTGATTGCATGTGTCAGTGTCTGTGGCCTTCCTGCTTGCTTATGACATCTGAGTTTAACCATGTTTCCTGCCAGCTTTCCCAGTAGGATCTTTCTAATGCTGAGTGGAAGCACCTTAACATGGTCATAGGCTTGCTGAGTGTGCAGCCTGCTGTTTGGCCCTTCTTGGGAGCCTGCCAACATCTTACCTTTGCGAGGCTTTTGCAAGCCCTATCCTCAGATTCAGATTTAGCTTGGCAATTTGTGTCTGCAAAGTTTAGCACGTGCTTAAATACACTGCAGGCTCTGCTGCTTTGAACTTTGCAGGACTGGATCCTGTGAGTGCAGTTGTGAGAAATGACTGTACAAAAGCTGCATTTTCTTCTTGTGCTTCAGAAACAGCAGAGTACATTCAGTCACATCTGCAGATTTTAATGAGAACAATCAGGTTTGATTTTTTATTTTGTTTATTCTTGCTCCCAGCCAAGCCAGTACAGCTGCAGTAGAATGGGCTGGGGCTGAGTCTTTCCCATGCTTCACCAAGAGTAGTTTCCTAAGCTATGAGCAGTCCTACTGATAGGAGAAGGGTGGCACATGCTGTGCAAGGATCCCACATTGTGCAGGCGCTTGGCAGGAGGGTTACTGAAAGGTCTAACATCCAAAAAGAAGCTGAGCTTACCTTTGAGATCTCAGCTGGAATTTGCGGGGCTTTCTGCAGTCAGCAAGAAAAAAAAAAAAAAAAGCTGGTTGTGTTTAGCAAATTTAATGTGGCATTGCAGAGATGTGAGTCATCATGTCACCAACATTGTTTTCATGAAGGCTTTCAGTGCAGATTTGCACTGCAATATTGTTGTTTGCCCTAAATCATGAAAGAATGACACATTTAGCTCACCTCACGATAACAACACCCGGCCTACTAGTAACAACCCCGCCTCATTAACAAGGGCAAATAAAATCATGGTGTACAGACGAACAACCACTCAGAGAAAGACCCAAGTGATCAGCCACCACACACAACCTCAGATAAGCTGTGCGAGGATGGGTTGGTTTCCAAATGCAACCGCTGCCACCTGTGTCCTCATCCCACCTCCATATGTTTCATGTGTCACAGGTCAGCTATGCCTCCAGGTGAGCTGCAAGGCAAACCTGAGAGCTGCTGTGTCACCGGTGGGAATGGCAGATGTTTTTAATATCTCGCCAAGGCACTGCAGTGAGTGGCCAGCTCCATTGCACTGTTCCCCATGGATGTCTGAATCTGACCCATTGGGAGCTAGGAAACAAGGAGCAGGATGAGCTAGCAAAAGGCCATAAATCTGGTGACCGCTGATGAAAAGTGATAAACAGTGTTGAATCCAGGAAGCAGGTGGTCAAATGTAATAGCTTGCTTGTGTTAGAAAGGGTCAGGGATAAAACCCCTGGGAGTACCGTGGTTAGGAGGCCCATTGTTAGAAGAAATGTTATTGTCAGAAGAAGACATTAGGCAAGCTGGAGGCCTTGACTAAACAGTCTGTTTTCATGCCAAGACTTTCTGTGAAGCAAGAGCCTCGGATCTTGGTTTGCAGCACTTTTAAAAATGCAAATTTGATAGGAAATGCCAGGCTTTTCCAGTGCCTCACCCCCCCACTAGACTGTATCAGCAAGCTAGCCACAGGCTCCCCTGACTTCAGATAGTTGAGATTACAAATTAAGGGCCCTTCAGATCATCTGCAAGAAAACGAAGAGCTGTGAGGGTTAGTCAGCACTCCTCCGGCAATGCCAGAGGCTCCAGGTGTGGCTGTGCTCAGGGAGCAGTGGCAAGAGCTGACTGGCGCCTCTGGGCAGCTGTGGCATGGGCAGAGCGGAGCAGAGCTCCCCACCCCGCAGGGCAGGAGGAGCAGCCACTGTGGGAAGAGCGGAGGACATCACGAGGGAGGGCTGAGGGTGGCTGCAGGAGCACCCTAAGGTGGCCCGGGTGAGAGCAGGTGCTGGACGCTGCTTTGCGGCAGATCCAGTGTGGGAGGCCCCGGGGATCTTCAGAGCTGGCTCCGTGGTGAAGCAGGGATGATCGAAAATGCCTCCCGGTATCCCAGCTACAGGGGGTGCCTGTGCTGAGAGATCAACAAAAGCCCTCCTCGCTCAGGACGTGACCTCCTTCGATGGCTCCCTGCTGCCTCTGGCTATGCGGCAGCCTTCGGCTTGGCCGCCCTCAGCTGCCACACTCTCCCTTCCGAGGAAAAACTGGGAAGGGCAGCAGGGTTTTCAAGCTTTACGCGGAGAAGCAGCCGCATGCTAGGAGCACACGGTCCAGCGCGGGCCGGGGGGCCGCTGTGAGGCCCGGCCACCGGGCCGGGGCCCAGGCCAGCATTCCTGGGCCCCTGTTTGTTGCCCTCCCCCTGGTCCGTTGCCGTGGCGACGCAGATTCCATGCATGCGCTGGCCCGCTGGCGCGGAGCCCCATTCCTCCAGGTCTCCTTGGAGGAGAGCCGGCCTCTCTCCTTCCCCCCCCCACCCCCGCTCTGGCCCCAAAGCGGGAGCAGGCGCCCCAGCTCCATGCCGGTGCGGGGCTGCTGGAGCTGACGGAAGGCCTGGTGCTCACCTCCCCCCCACCACCACCACCATCACCACCACCCCGCTTCCCCTGTGAGCACACAGCAATGACCGCATCGCCCGAGCGTTTCGACGTGAGCAGTTGCTCCAGATGGTCTGCATTAAAATTCCCAGATTTCTTGCCCGCCAATGACCGGTTGCTCTCTGTATTATCTCCAAAAAGAAAAGCCAAGTCCAAGTTCTGGCAAAAGATGGCGGGGGGGGGTGGAGGGAGACAGATGGATGAGACGGTGCCCCCTGCCCGCCTTGCCAGGCTGCTGCTCTCCCACCCTGGCCCCTTTGCTCTCACAGTGCTGGTGGGTTTGCTGCCGCTCCTCTCCAGAGCTACTGGGTTTCCCCACAAGCAACACTCTCCCCACCAGAGGGGTTTGGGGGGAATGTCAGGGCAGCTAGGATTTGCCATTTGGACCTAACAGCTTGGCTGGAGACTTGGCCCAAATGTCCTGCACGGGCAAAGGGGCTCCGGTGATCGCCCCCCCCACCCCGGCTGCACCTCCACTGCAGCTCCTGCAGGCCATCGCCCCTTCGCTTGGGTAACAGCACCAACCTGCACCATCCTGCCAACACCCAAAAGCCCTGTGGGACTGGGGGGAGAAGGCACTGAGGCCAGTGCACTGCCCACTGCATTAGGAGAGGGCAACATGAATCCTTCTTTTAATGTATGGGCTGGGACTGGGCTCTCTGAGCATCAATGAGAGCATGGCATCTCCCCAGATGAGGCCCTAAGAGAAATGAGCTGTATTACTCTCTGGAGGTGGGTGGCAGAGAGCCGAGATCAGACTCAGATTGGAGGACGTTGTACTTTTACACAACTGCAGTTAGGTGAGACAATGCACCACTTCTGCACAGGCTCCTTGCTCCCCAGCACCTGCTATGGTGATCACCAAGGAAGTGTGATGTTAGCCAGCTGAGGCTAACATCCCCCTGCCCTGCTTCCAGAGTCTTTCTCAGTCCATAGAGGGGTGGAGAAGGCAGTGGTGGACCTTCTCAGCAGAACAAAAGTGACATGATGACAGCCTGTGGGCAAGGGAGAACGTCTTGGAGATATTAGTGAGGAGACAGGTATGAATTTAAATTTGTCCTTCTTAGCTGAGGTAGGAGTTCAGTCAATGCCCTGCAACTTTATAGCTTGAGAAACAGAATTTGGTGCTTTAAAAAATACGCTTCTCTGTACGCTGCCCAGATTGACAGGTGTGCTAACATGGAATCTGCCTTTTGGACTGCTTGCAGAAGGGATAGCAGCCATTCTACAGGGAAAGCATAGACAAGCTGAGAGGTCCTCAAAGAAAGGTCATCTCTGCTCCCACAATGTGCAGTCATATTTCACATTCACATGCACATGAGACTACTCAGCCAGACACTTTGGAGACATAGGCACTTGAATGAAATATGTCCCACCGGCTACAGCAAAATGTAAACATGTGCTTAAACGGGTTGCTGAATAGAGATGTGCTTACAGTTATGCACATACTGACCAGGAAATTAAATGGGATAATAAAGAATTAAGCTGTGAATTTAGCCTTCAACTATGTAAATTACAGGGATCAAAAAAATATAACCAATGTGAAACAGTATTATAAATGCACCTTAGCTACAGGCACCATGTTATGAAGTGTAATCTTGCTGAATTGAGACATGGAAAACAGCAAGCAAGTTTCAGCCTCAGAGTTATCTGGGGTGAAAAATATTTTTTCCAACCACTTCTGCTGTCACACAATATCCCGCTTGATAGAGTGTGATTGTATAAAATGGGCTGACCAGCCAAACACATACTAGTCATAAGGTAGTTATGTTGATAAATTGAATCATATTTAGTGGGATTATACCTAAGGCAAAGAATTCTGAAGATTAGTAACTGAATGTGAAAGCATCAGCAAATATAAGTTGCTGAGACTCGTACTGCTGGTTTGGGAGTGCTGTGCTCCAAACCCACAATTTAAACTCCTCCTCTTTGCAACTGGGAACCAATATTTGTATGAAGTAACTGAAAGCACAAGCACTGACAGCTAGATTGACTAGATGGCCAGTGCTTTACTCGGGCAGCACTCACTGATTGCTTCATAGGGCACAATGCCTATCTGTCTATCTAGATATTATGCTGCTTTGACATAATCTTAAATTCATGTACAATAAAGAGATTTTAATGACAAAGTAAGTATGTTATAGTTATGCTTTCATATTCCTAAAGTTACTAATCATTCATCTATCTCCAAAATTAATTATTCAGTGGAATTATTTTATCATGATCGTGTAACTCCATGTTAACTATCTTCCTGTGTCTGGGACAAATCCTTCAGGTTGCACAGGCTTATACGGATTTCAAAATGACTCTTGCAGTTGCATTAATCCTGTTGTTACTGACAGTTACTTTTTTAGCTTGCTCAAAGCCATTAATACAGACGTTTTGTGAAGCATTAAAATCATTATCCTTGCACTATTCTTGTAACGATAAGGAAGTGGTGTTATCAGGAGGCACACAGAAGTTTGTTTAAAGTAAGGGAAGATTGTTCAAAATAGCGAACAGATTTCCTGACCAGATTTCTCATCTTTTTTTCTAAACCTTAAGAATTCTCCTGCAATGAATTAGACCACATGATCGAAGAGACTGCAGCTGGGGTGACCATGTCTGCTAAAGGAACTCCTACATGCATGAACCCTGCTCCAATGCATGTGCTCTCCAGCTGCTTTGCTGCCATTTCCCTGTGCCAGCACTGCACATCAGCCAGCTGGATGCTTGTGCTTGGCATGGGGGCTGGGAGAGGGCCAGAGCAGGAGAGCAGCTACTGCGCTGTCCGTGCTCCCAGCACATCACCTGCAAACAGGGAAGCAAGAAGTGCAGGACAACTAAGTGAGCCTTATGTGTAACAAGCCCGCCCTTGGTTCAGGGAAGACCCCTTCCCCAAAAGTCCAGCTTTCTTCTTTTCCATGAATACTGGATTGCATTTTGTTGTCTGGTGAGTTCAGTGTTCTTGCTTTATATCTGCAGTTTTCACTGTACACAGAAACAGCAGAGTGCTACAGGTAAGTCTTGACTTTGCAGTGCTGAACCTCACACCTTTCCCTAGGCAGGGATTTAAACAAACTTTTCTGCACCCACTCCATCTCTCTGCTGCAGGATTCAGCTAAAACATACAGCCTAAGCAGAAACGAAACACGGAATAACTGACTTGAAGAAGTATTTCCAAGCCACAGGCTTGCTGCAGGCCCTGCATGGTGCTGCCATGCCCTCTGCTGGACTCTTTCTCAGATCTATGCAGGCATTGTTGTACGTCATTTAAAGCCTACTCGCATGCTGCCTTAATCCCTGGGCCACTGGGTGCTGACCCATCACTCAAATTGCAGCTTTGGGTCCAAGTCTCAATCATTCCCTTCCTTAGCCAAAGCCCTGAACCATAAATGGAGTGGTAATTAAGTGCCTAGTGTAATGAGCAAGGCCATTTTAATATAACAAGACTCCGCACCATCATCATTTATACTCCCTGCAGGCATAAACAACTAGTGAGACCTCCTGCAACAAGTGCATCCTGTGAAAGTACCTTCCCTGTTCCAAGCACATTAGTCTACTCAGCTCATTAAGAACTTATTCTGCAGCTTCCTTAAAGCAGTTTAATTTTCTTACATTTTAAGATTTGGATTCAATTTTGATGTGGAGAGTCTCTCCAGGAGGTGGCTACAGCAATGCCGGCAGCATCCCCTGCTGCCAGTACAGTGGATTGTAACAGCACACCCTTGAATTATTGTAGTCATGAGGGGCAGCGATGTTGACTTCTGAAAAATGAGTAGCCGTTCTGGGAAAGATGTATTTGACAAAGTTAAATAGACGGTACCACCCACCCCCACCATGCTTTGGGTTAAAATAAATAAATAAATAAATAAGGCCCAGCTAAGAATGACAGCTCTTGTCTCTGAAAGGCAGTAGATCTCATTCTCAGATGATTTGTGAAGCCATTAATTTATTCACTTTACGGTGCCCTTTTTTCTCCCCAGAGGAATCCATAAAATAGGTGTGGGCATCTCTGCAACAGCAGAACATGCAAGCACATCCCATAAGCAGCTGAGCACTCTAAAGGTCAAGCAGGAGCACCTCAACTTTCCTTAGTTATGGACAGGCATGACCCCTATTTCTGAACATGTAGTCTGTTTGACAAAACCATCGAAAGAAACCGAATAACCCAAGGAACAGGCAGTCATATTAGGTAAGTCATATATTAATTTGAAACTAAACTGTTGCAAGATTCTGAGTAACAGTCCAGGCAACAGAAGTCTCCCCAGCCCTCCCCACCTCTCATGCAGCTATATAAAAAAGGTCAATGAACCTTCTTTATACTATCTAAATAATTGGTCCAAACGTGGTGATTTCCATGACAAAGATAATAGCCAGTATTTGTCACACTTCCTCTTTTGTGACTATTTGCTAGTTTAAGCCATCAGCAAGTGCAATGTCAAAAATCGCTGTTAACAGTGATGCAGAACAATGTATTGCTCTAATGCCAAGCCAAACCTATCAGGAGAATAAATGATCAGAGAAACTCTAGTTTGCCAGTTCCAGAAATCTTAGACACTGAGCAGATCATTAAGCAATGCAAAAGTAGAGGGAACAGCAGAGAGAATGGGCTCAAAAACTGTCACAGGGAACAACTTTGCAAATCCAGGATGTGAATTTCCCTAACACCTACATGGAAAGAGACAGAGAACTGAGCAGATTTCGGCTCCAACATGATCTTAGTGTTAGGTATCTCCCCAACCTTTCTTCCTCTAGTTATAATGTTGCAGTGTTACTCAGGCTAAAGACTTCTTCCAGGCAGCCTCTCTCCCCTTTCCTTGGCAGGGGGCCAGGGAAGCCAAGGACCGAGGAAGAGCCCAGCAGCTCCAGGCTGCCGCCTCCCTCCTCCTGGGACCTGGGGATGTGAAACTGCTGGAGCGCAGCAGGCCTCAGCCAAGAGCTCTCCCTCTTTTGCACACAGGGCCTCGGGCATCAGGCCCAGGAGCACTATGGTGTTTCCCAAAGCTGCATCAAACAGCAGGAAAAGCCTGAAAACACCGAATAAAGCTTCCATGAGTTGCTCGGGTTCTATTTTATTTTATTTTATTTTATTTTAATTTATTTTATTTTATTTTATTTTTTATTTCTTCGCCTCCTCCTCCTCCCGCCTCCCTGCGCGGAGGGCCCAGACCCGCCGTGGGCCGCCCCCCTGCGGCCATCACACCCCGCCTCACGGCGAGCAGCGGCGCCCGCGCGCGTGCGCCGAGAGCCGCGCCTGGCCCCGCCCCTCTCCTTCGCCCGCCTCCGTTGGGTGGGGGCGGGAGGCCGCGCGCCGCGGGAGCCAATAGGACAGCTGCAAGGCCTGTCGCGCGGGATGTACGCACTTCCGCCGCGGCGGCCGGGCCTATGTACCAATGGCTGCTGGGGGCCCTGGGCGCCCTCCTCGCCGCCGCCGCCCGCCGCGCCGCGCCGCTCCCGGCCCCGCCGCCGCGCAAGAGGCCGCACCGCAGGTCAGCGAGCCGCCCGCGCCTCCTCGCCGTGGGGCGGCGCCGCGGCCGGGGCTCCCTCTCGCAGACTCGGCAGCCCGTGCCCCGTCTCGGTCGCCTCCGCCACCGCCTGGTGCCCGCTCGCGGCGCTCGCAGCTCCCCGGCCCCGCACTGGTGGCCGGAGCCCGGCGCGGCCGCCTTGGCCTCCGCGGCGGGGCCTGGCTGCCAGGGAGCAGGAGCTCGGCTGGAGCCTGGCGAGCCTCGGTGGCCTCTGCTCTGGAGTGAGGTGTTTCACCTGGGAGCGGAAGCTGAATTAATTGCTATATTGCATCGTAAGCTCGGCTCCAGTTTTGTCTCATCTCTTGGGGTTTCTCATTCCTACTGCTGTCCCTCTGGTTGTTCGTGGGCTCATCTTGGCCCTTTGCCTGCTCAGAAACTCAGTTCTAGGGCAGTAAGGCTCATGATGGGCATTTTTAGGGTGTTATCCATCATCCTTTTTTGCTCTGGCCCTGGAGAGGGTGAAGCAGACCAGGCTGCAGCACTTGTTCTTGCCCCATACTGTTACCCTTTCTGCCCTTCTGTGCTTCATGGCAGGTCACTGTTCTCACTGTCACAGGTACTTCATATGTGATGCCTAAATTGGCTTGGATGCTGGGTGTTTCCACTGAATCCTTTTGCAGTCTCACTTTCTGTCATAGTGGGAGTATGAAGACAAGAAAAGGGGTGGAGGTTTGGAGTGTCTGTGTTCTGATGGAGTGGAAGAGGGTAGAGGGGACAGTGTACATATGTGTAGGGATTTGCTGGATGGGGGAATGTCATGGCAGGGTATATAAATATGGCATCTTAGTATGGTTTGTATAAGCGTACAGAGTGGAAAAAGGAGGGATGCTGTCACAAGTGGTAACTGTTGATGTTCCCAAGTGACCTAGAACCTTTGTCTGGCTCCCTAGAGCTGCCAGTGGCTGAAGGCTGAGCCGTTTGTGTGTCTGGCAGCTCTGTCTCCCTGAAGAGAGAGAGCGTACTGACTGCGTGCTATGGTTTCCCGAGCACAGTCACCTCCTCTGTGAGGAACTGTTGCTCCAGGAGGTTCTCGAGGCTGTGCTTAATATCACATGTTTCAGAGTGAACGTGAAAATGAAGATGTGTTCAGCTTGAAAGAGCCAGTTATGGCATAAATGGTTGTTCACAGCTACTGTGCAGTAAACAAAGAGCAAAATCCAAAATGAAGAATTCACCTTTGTAGATATTACAGACTTTTTTTTTCCTAGTTTGACTAGGAGATGCTGTTTGCCAACAGATCACTGGAAATGTTGGTGCTAAGCAAGTGGGACGAGATGCAAGTAAAACTGCATTAGGTGGCTTCAGAAGCTGTCCTGCTGCTGCAAACAAGTTCTCAAACATTACTAAGTGAGAGATGCTCTAAAAAATGGCTAAGATATTGTCAGATCACCTTGATGAGTCTCTTCAAGGAAATTTAAGGCAAAAATATCAACTGAGGCAGATGGTATTTATTAAAATTCAAGTGGAACAGAAGAGTGTTTTCAGCTAGCATGATAGATGCAGAAAAATCAAGAGCTGGGAAAACTCCCATTCGCAGTTCAAAACTAAAACAGTAGATGAACTGTGAAAGTAACAAAACAGTGACAGTGGCAAAAATGTTGCTCTCTTTGCTACTTCTACCCTTTTGACATTTTCCCCAGAGTAGAAAGAGGAAAAGCTAGAGGTGATGAAACTCATGGAGAAAATAGATACACAATAGCTACTATTTTAGAGCGTTACTAAAATGCCATGTTCAAGTTTCTTTGATTAACCCATGAAAATTTGAATATACTTATTTAAATTATAAACCTTAACAAACTGTTCTCTATGCTGTTGCGGGATGGGGAAGGGGATTTGAAAAGAACAGGGCCTAAGCTTACATGCATAAATGTAGCATTATTGCACTTTTCTAATACCTTATTCTTTTCCTGTTGCTGCTGAGGAAGAAAGTAAAATGATGGCCACAAACGGGTGCTGCCTTCTCTAAAACAAGGAGAAGGATATGAACATATTCCTGCATGAAGAACAGTTTGAAATGACTCATGTCTTTGGTCTATTTTTTTTTTTTTTGTTTCATATATTACGCGACATCAATGTCCTTGTTCCCGTCTCCCAGGCCTTTCATAAAACCTGAATTGTAATTACAGAGCATAATCTCTTGTTCACGTTGGAGACGAAGGTAGCTAAGCATAGATTCTTGTCTTGTCTTGTCTTTTCATTTCTTTTCCCCCTAGCTTCTGTCTTTTACCTATGTTCTGTGGCCATGCCTACTTTAGAAAATCAAGGACTTCCTAATTTATTTCTGAAATACTAAGAAATAATTAATCGTGCCCTGTGATCAAACTATTTCAAAACATCCAAGTGTCTGATAAAGTAAAAAAGGACAAAACAGTGCTCTCACAGGTGTTTAGTGCTCTGCTAAAACTGGAGAAAGATGCACTTCTATTGAAGAACAGTTGTTGCTACCACAGCCAAGTATTTAAACTGCACTTACCTCAGCATTTAGCACAGAGAAGGATTAATTATACTTTAGCTCTGCTACAAGATTAATGCTGGAAAGTTTTCAATGAAGACCAACTCAGAATGAAACTTAGCTCTTCCAAAAACAGAGATGTGTTTTACCTTCTGGAATATCAAACTTGCATTTAATACCTGTTCCCCAATGTTTTCTGCCTGCCTTTATAAGCGTATCAATGGTAAATATTTTCTTTGTTAACTGCACCTTTCATATATATATATATATATATATATATATATATATATATATATATATATTCAAAGAATTTCTTGTGCATCTGATACAAGAAGAAGGTAGTCCGTTAGTGGTGGTACCAGCTGAGTTTGGGAGCATTACCATTTAAAATGAATTATTTAGTTGTCCTTAGACTTTTCTTTTTCTGCAGGTCACTTAATGTATACGTTATGTATGACTTTAGATTATTTGGTAATCTTTAGTATGCCTCTTTCCTAAGGACAAACTTTACATACTACATAAAACATTGGGTGGTGTAAGGAGACACTAATGGAACACGTGAGAAAGTGGTCCAAGATGCTGTAATGAGAGAAGTAGCTGCCTGCGAGTGGTCTGTTGCTTGAGAGAGGTGTGTGGTATGTTGATGAGAGATGCTGCAGCAGTGGCAGTAACTGCAGTTGAAGAGACCTTCGCATATTTCTGTCTGACATGATCCCAGAGGTGGTTGGAGGGGAACACTTTAGGACGTGAAAGCTAATTTTGGAAGTTTGGGCCCTGTAAAGGGAACTCAGTTTCTTAGAAGCTTATCTGTGGTTGCAAAACACTGTTCTACATGTTCTTTCCTCAGCATTCAGTCACCTCTGGAAGATCCTGACCAGACTCAAGCCAAAAAGCGAAAATCAGGTATTACACATTACAGAAGTAATTAATATGCCTTTTTCTTAGGCTTCATGTATCTTGGAAAACTCTGGCTTTTGTACTTAATTATTATTATCGAAATTGGTTTTCCAAGCCGTTCCTTTCTCCTTGTGATCATCTCTGCAGTAGGGGCCTGAGGATGCATCATGGGGCTTAGCCCTATATATGATGTTATCTGTGTTGAGTGAGTATGGCAGGGTACAATACTTCCACAGCCATTGGGGATACCCCAGATCAGTAGAGCAGTGTGAACTACATTCGGTGTTTTCTGGCTATGAGTGCGTACATTTGAGCAGCAGGGAGCATTTTTAGATTGAAGTTGTATGCTCCCTGCTATCTATATTTATGGTGATATAGATCTGTCAGTTCAAAATAGCTGTATCTTTTGTATTTTGAGAAACCATTTTGAATCCAGGATATTAAGGAATGTTGTTTTAAACTGATGACAGGCAGAGAGAAATGGTATTTCTGATTGTAGCCAGCTAATGAGTTTTAGGAAAAAATTCTGAAATGAAAACAGAAGACACTAGTTTGAGTTCATTCTGAATCTGAAAAGTTTGTCATGTGAATTTGGAAAAGGTGAGTTGTCTCTCAGAGGAGAGCTGAGTAAAGGATGGAGATGCAGCAGAGGTTAGGCATAGGAGAAGACAGCAGTGACAGAGAGAAATGGAGTGGTATTGCTGCTCTCCTCAGTGAGACTTTGATACCCCATCTGCAAAGAGATTACAGTGTTCAGGGCTAAAATTATGCCGCTGCCTGCAGCCGTGTTGGTACGTCTAGATACCAACTACATTTGTCACAATTTGAGATGAAATATTCCCTTTGACAGTATTTACTGAAAAAGAGGGAGAAAGTGATGCTCTTTAGGCTTTGGGACTTTCACCAGCATGAGTTCCAAGAGGAGGGTTTCTCAGTTACTGCTTGTCAAAGGATGCTACCTCTCATTTAATGGTAGGGACTGCCGAACTGCAAATGCACTTCTCAGTTTAAGACTGTAAAACAGCTGCAAATATGTCAAATTGATGTATTGCTCCTGCTTTTAGCAGCATAACCAAACCTCAGTAGGAACAATTTGCAAGTCTTAGTAAATAGCCCAAATCTGCTTCTAGGAACCTGGTATCATCTATGCCCTTGTCTGCTTAAATGCCATTTTCTTATCTTCAAATGCTTTTGTGTTATATCATTTAATCTCTAACACAGTGCTTTATTAGACAATCTTGGCTTGTGGATGTTTGGAAATACTATCTGAGGGGTTGCATATTTCTGGTGTTTTAATACTGAAAAGAAAAGGCTTGAGTAGCTTTGCTTTCTAGAGTTTAGTGAACAACTTCTCTCAGTTAGTCAAGAGCAATGTGCAGTAAACTGTAGCAGTACATGCATGTATGGAGGGGATGAGGAATAGAAATTGTACCATGTGCTGCTTTTCTAGAAACACCGAATCTTCCCCAAAGCACAGTGTCCTTACAAATCTGGCTGCAAGCTCCTGGCTTAGTCTTTGAGTCCTGGTTCTGAGGACATGCTAGGTGAGCTGACTAGTCCAAAACTCACCACCAACTGCTGTTAACAGTAAGGTGGGTAACTTAAAATTAGTATAGTGCTCTAGGTGGGATTGAGGAGATGAATTTCTATTTACATTAAAGCCATAATCCTCTTTTTAATTATGTTCTTACATGGTCTTTCTTGTTTTTTAGGTTACGCCATCTGTAAGCCTAAAGAAAGAGTTGAAGAAGTTTCTGCTGTGGTGAAGTTTCCAGCCGAGGCAGCAAATAAACACTGGAAGGCTTTGGTTAGCAATGCAGCTCCAAGCGCGGAGTCTGCAGAAGAGGTTAGCAAGGATTTTGCAAATAGGTAGTTATGATCTTGAGAGAATGTGTTCAAGATGAACTGCTTTCCCTAGTGCATCTTAAAGTCGAGCCTGGTGTAAGGCTGCACAGCTCTAGGTTCTTCTTTTCCATTTATAACAGGCAGCTTTTGTGTGCTGGGTTTGCCTCATTCAGGTTTTAATAATCTACTCTAGAACTTGTAACTCAGGAGCTAAATGTTTGCTGTCTTCTAGACACTTTATATTAGTTCAAGTTTATACCTTAGTGTGTTTGCAGGCTATTGCTCTTTCCCCCACCTGAAGTTTGTAGTTAAGGAATCAGAACATATTACCTCATAGGAAAAACTACATACTTTCCTCTGGAAAACCTCTTTTTGATAGGTGCATTATTTACCAGTTCATGAGTAGATTTCTGTAGGACTTTGATTCTGTGAAAGTGACCCTTGAATCGCTTGATTTCATAGTTTTCAAAGGTGTATCGTTATTTTATTTTATTTTTTTATTACCCCACTAGGATAAAAGGAATAAGAAACTGTCATCGTCTAATGGTTGGCTTTTGAGAGAGTCTCTAACTCTTTATTTGTACAAAATTTATTTTTTGAGGACTAATCTATCATACTTCAGAATGTTTAGGTGCTGACAGTGATGTAACAGTGATAAGCTCACATTGTTTTAATGTACTTGAGATGTTTTTAATTTTTTTTTCCCTGAAGAATGAAATGCAGTTTTAACACACTAAACCTTCGTGATCCAGAAGTTTTCAGTTAGATGAAATATTGCATAGAATTGGATAAAAATCGTTTTACCTGAATATTCCTTCTGTAATCTGTATACAAAATCACTGTATACATGAGTTACTGTATTAAAAAATAGAAGTGTACTTGTCAGAGGACCTGCAGAGATCTACATTCTGCTGCAATCTGAATTGGTAAATTATAGTCTCTGAATCATAAAAGAGTTGATTTTAAATTTCAAGAGGATTATGTGTTTGCATTCAGATTGTACTCTCACAGTTACTTTTTTTTATCTTTTTACACAAGACTCAGTCCACTGCTTCTAACGATTTACCCAATAGACCGGGAGGTTGTGCACAAGATATAGAAATGCTGCAAGTTGGTAAGGCTGACATTAAGTTATTTACTTGTTCCTTTTTACCCTACCTTGTGTATTGTGTGATACCACCTTGAGGTTTATATACTGATTTTTGTAGTACTAGCATCGGTAGATGCGACAGCAGGTAAAATTTAGGAGTACTTTAGTATGACATCTGTTGTCTTTCCTTCATCTTTGCATTGCTTTTGATTTTTGGGGGCCAGGCATTGGTCTTGTCATCTCGGTATTAAGTGCAAGAGCTGTGTTGGATGTAGTCCTGCAGTTCTGATATGTCTCTTCCTGGCTTGCCTGAAGTAAATTGTTCTATCCATTAATTTTAGATAGTAGATTCTGATAATCCTTTTTTATTTCAAGTTTAGGCTGACAGTAGTTAGTGTGCCCAAATTTCTCTAGCTGTCAGCATGATAACCTGGAATTACTGTAAACATAGTAACCTAGTGGAAATAGTTTTATGATGTGACAGAGAAAGTGAAAAGAATTCATTTCTGGTGAAGCTCTTCATTGTAAACACAAACTGTAGTTTCCTTTTGTATTTACTAGTGGCTTGTGCTCTTCTTTCATAGATAAAATGCCTTGTGGAACCAATGCTCACTTGAATAAAGAGGCATTGTCCCTTTCCCATAAGACAATCCCTTGCTTGAGGTAAAAACCCTTTGGTTTTCTTTGACTTTTTCTCTTAAAGGTTTATTGTCTTTCACTTTTGTTCTTGAACTTTGTATGTTGCCTGACATTTTTATCTGTCCACCTACTTTTTTCCAAGGTATTCTGGAACTTCTTCAAGCTGCAATAATACAGGGTCTACGGCTATTTTATTTCCAACGAAGTTAAAACTTTTCATTTAAATCAAGATTAATGGACTGTGGTAGGTGAAGGTGTAGAACTTGAAAAGAAGAGGCTCAGACTAGGGAAGCTTGTCAGAAGCTCCTGAATAGTCTGACAGGAAAAAAAAAAGTAGCTGCTAAGTGTATGACGTTAAGCATAAAATAGTTCATGATTTAATAAGAGGGATGATCTTGACTTTGCATTTGTTTCAACTTACTGTTTGGGTAATGTTGAAGAATTGCTTGTACACTACTTCAGAGTTGGAAATAGTTGGAAGAGGGAAGGAATGGGTCAGGGTGTGATTTCACATGTTTACAGTTTGCCTCTCAGTCTCAAAATTAGATTAGTAGTCTTGTCTGTGTCCCAGTTTGTACTTACCACGATGCGAAAAGCAGCAGCTGTGCTTCAGTATGCTGGCTTTTAGAACACCTGAAGTTCTGATGACATGAATAACACACCTGCATGGATATTTGATCTTCTCTAATGACTCAGGGCATGGACCATGAGAGTAGCAGTCTACTTGGAGAAGTTTTCCTCACAGAACTTCTCATGCTTTCCCACTAGGTATTTGATGATAGCAAGTCTTATCTGAAAGTCACAAACATCTCATGTCTGTCTTCATCATGATCAGTGTGCATGCTTAACAAAATGGTTGTTGGTGCATCTTTAATCAGGAGGTACTTACCTGAATGTTATTTCTTTTGGCACTGGTATTTTTAGCACAAGCAGGAATGGCAAACACCAGATCAAACCAACTCTAGAAGACGCCTTAACACTGAGGCCACCCATTAGGGAGCACACTATGCTAGAATCCACAACGTCAGAATCTGGCAAAATGGGGAGGTCTTTTTGTACTGCTGAAGAGGTAAGCTTGATGACAAAGGTGTCTTTTGAAATTAGGTAACTTAATAGTTGCAACAAAACTGTATCTTCACTGAGGTTAATTTTGTAACATTCAGTGCTATGGATATAGCTAATGAAATTGAAGGGACACTCTTGAAAGTCAGTGTATAATTCTTTATTTGCCTTTGTGTATGTAAGATTTTGGAATAGAGCAGTCCTTGGTTGCCAAAAGACTGAACAGTTTCACTGTTTTGTCCTTAACCTAACTCAAGTGCTGTCTTTATGTAGCAACCCGGATGGTGCAGGTGTAAATGGCGAAATTGCTGATAGTACTTAGCTGAAGCCTTTCCCTGTTCTTTCCTCCCAGTATCTGGTAGAAAGTATTTAATAAACCTAGCTTATATTGAAAAAGAATTGGAGAAGCTGTAGCATACGGTTAAGATATCATCCTGGGGACTCACAGCAACATGGTAGTTGTGTGTATTGACAAGAGGGCATGCTAACCAAAATTATTATGCAAAGAGTGTAGACCATACCTAAAGAGGAATGAGGGTGTGGGAATGCCTGCTAAAATACAACTGAAGACTTTGATAGGATTCTGAGAACACCTGTGCAGTCCGTACCAAATTTGTGTTACAGGTATTATGTTGCTTCATATGCAGTGGTTATAATGTGTGTTTTTTTTTCTTTCTCCCTTCTGCTAGGATGTCCAGAGAGGAGAAAAGGAGAAATACAAACAACTCTTAAAACTAGTAAAGGAAAAGTATCCTAGAAGCTGCCCTATTCCTCAGTCTACAAACTTATGCAAGTAATTACAGAAAAAAGAACACTAACTTTTTAATAGCAACTTTTTAGTTGTTGTACATGGGAAGAGGGGGGGGGAATTCATTTTTCACAGTCTCAGGATTCTGGATGGTGTCTCATGGCAGGTGTTGGGACAAACTATTTTATAATATGCCACAGTGTTGCTTAAGGCCACAAAATATTTCTAACCAAAAAAAAAAAACCCAGCCCTCCCTGCCCACAAGCTGAAGCATGAATATTCTAAGAAGGTATATTCTAAAGGTGAAGATTTGTTAGTTGGTATGAGTGTATTTCTCATTCTGGTACTTCTTTGTTGTATTTGCATTAAGAAAGATAATATGTAGTTTTGGTAAGTGTTTCTGGTAGCATAACTCCTAGTATAAAAATCCACAGTACTGATTATAGCACTGTTTAAAAGAATTTGTCTTCCTCTCGTTTGGAATTGTTGAGTTTTTCCTTGGTCAGGAGTCCTATTTTATTTGAAAATGTGAAACTTAACATAAACTCAGGAAGTGCCAAATTTCTGGCTCTGCCTCCCCGCTACCCTGCAAGTCCTTTTCACGCACTTTACGTAAAATTGACAAAATGCCATTGCAGTCCTGCATGTAGAATTCCAGAGCTTAATGCAACCAAAAAAGGGATCTTGTGGGTAGTTTTGATTCTTACGTACCAGTTGTAAGTATACTGGTATCTTTATAGCTGTGTCAGGAGGCTAAATTAACTATGCCCAGTGGTGGGGGGACTATCTTGGTGAAATCGTTATACTTCAAAACTGTGCAGAAGGGGGGCTTTTTGGTATAAAATGCTGATGCCAAAATAGTGCTAAAATTCTAGCATGCCTTTATACCTAGTAAGATGATAGAAAATGCCATCCTTTTTTGCAGTTTCTCTTAAACGCTCCAAGATGTGGATTGTTCCCATAAGCTTAGAGCCCGGTTCTGCATTTGGTAGTTCACAGCTAGAAAACAAGTAAACACACAACTTCAGATCAAAACAGCATAGCGCGTTTAAACATTCTGTTGCATGAAAATGATGTGGGAAACAGTGTTTCAAATCATTCATGGTGCACCTGCATTAGCATTTTAGGGTGGATCAAGATAGTATTTCTGGAATCTGATATCAGTCATCAATTTCTGTGCTTTGGTTCATATCGCAGAGTGTTCTTGGAGCATGTGAAATAGGTTTCTTTCAGACGAAGCTAAAGGAGGTGTTTTCATTGAGTGTATCTAATGCACTCCAACTGTGAGTGAGCATTTAATTCCTAAAGTCCTAGTAGAGCTAGGCTGGAGTAAAACATCCCTGAAATGCATATATTGTGGACATTGTGCTCTCAGTACCAACTATTTCCCTTGCAAATCAATTCGTTTTGAGCCAAACTACTTGCTAAAGTAGACATTGCCGTAGCAGATAGTTCCCATCATTGTCAGTTGCAGTTAAAAGGTTCCAGGAGAGACCACTGAATGGGATTAGAAGTCCTGCATATCTCATACAAATAGACTGAAAAGAAGTATTTAAGGCTCTATCAATGACTGGTGTAATGAATGCTATCTTGTCCCCTAAAATAAATTGGCCTCTTCAGGGCAATCCAGATGTTTGTAAGATGTATAAAGAATACTTTCTTAAAAAAAAAAAAAAAAAAAAAAGTGATGGTGAAGTAAAGGAAGCAAATTTTATGGCTTATTAGTCTCTTAAATTCCAGAAAGAAAGAAAATGATTCCTATGTCTTCGTTGTGTGTGATTTGAAAGTAACCACACTTTTGACTGTAAACTGTCCATTAATAGAATGCCTTTTGCATTTTGTGATGAAACCAGTGTGGGAGATGCATGTTTCTGTTAATGAATTGAACAACCTAATTTTATGTTGCAAGCTTCTATTTCTTTAATTTATACTCTCCAACTCTGTAGTGTAGAAAGAAACAGTATTCTTCTTAAAGTATTTTATTTGTTATCAGTGCATACCCATATGTACAGAAATTCTTATTTTTCTCTTGTGTTTCTTCCTGTATCAAAGTACTCAAGCCTACTCTAAGGAACCAGTGATGACTGCAAGTCGCCTGGAAGAACAAAGACGTGGAGAAGACGTCTACCAATGTATGACACTAAAAAACAGTGAGTATCCCTGTAATTCATATCTGCTCCATTTCATAGGTAGACTTAAGCAGGAGATTTCCTGGTACTACTGTGTTTTCAAGCTGTATCTCTTTGTAAGGAACTTAAAATGAGTCAGAGCATTTATGCTGGTATCGCTTATGTCTGTTCTTGGGATGAAACAAGCTTCTGGAAGGAAAGGAAAAGAAAAACAAAAATATGTAGTTACTAGCTGAAGCAGCTTTGTAAGGCTTTTATTGGAGTGAAAAGGTTTGTTAAAATTGCACCTGAGAGCCATTACTGTCTTAGTGATGCTGTAGATATAACTCTGCACTCGCACAGTAGTGAACTTAGTATCTGGCTGTTTGCAGTAGTAGGATATAATAAATTAATTGTTTACCCTTAGGTGCCTTTTATTTTACTTAAGGATGGGATTATATGTTACTCTTTAGTACTTTTTTAATGCTGTACTCAACTATTTTCATGACAACAGAGCTTCCAAACCGAACAAGCTAACTGGATCTTGTCTGGATGGGCACAATACCATTGTTTATATCAAGTTAGGTTCTTTTATATATCTTCTTTAGCATGTTGAAGATCTATAACTACTTAAGGTGACCTTAGTTGTCTCCTGCAGATTAGGCTGGTTAGACTGGTCTGCTGATAAAAACTGTTTTCTTTTGTACCAAGAACTGTGTTATAATGTCATATATTCAAGTATATGCATTTAATACTGTCCTAATCGTTTTTTTGTATTTGTTACTCAAATAATAGTTAATCAGTTCTTTTTACGATCTGTAACTTTATTACACAATCGTATGGGTTTTGAAATTATTTCTGAATTGGCACTAAAATTTGGAGAAAGATTGTCACTTTGCACCACAAAACAAGCTATGCTTCTGCGCTGGGAGCTGTCTGCAGTTACTGTAAAATCACTAATTTGATCAAGTATGCAATCTAGGCTTTAAAATTTAGTACATTTTCTGCTTTCTTCTCATAAATTTGCATGTGGTATTCAAGAGGTATGCTTGCCAGAGTTCAAACTTCCTAACCATCCAGTCATTATTAGAAGTTCTTGTGTTATCATTCGTAAACTGAGACCCATGTATGTCTCCTTGCAATTGAAAGTAGACTTCTTATTTCTCTCTTAATGCTTTCCATTCTTTCTGTGCAGGTATCAAATGCGCTGATGCTTGCAGCCCGCAGTGGTCACAGAAAAATGATATGATCAGGTACAAAGTCTTTTTTAATCATGGCTCTTGCTGTGCCTTTAATCATGATTTTAATCATGGTGCTGTGTGTGTGTGTCTTTCAGCCTCTAGTAGTGCCCAGAAGGAGAAATATTGTGTACCATCTCAGTGTTGTGGAGCAGGAGTAACTGGCTTGTGAGTCTGGAATTGCTCACAAAGCCAATTGCATTGCAGGTGTAGCTCCCATGCTAAGCCTGTCTGTTTAACCAACAGGGCCTGTGCTGGTGTGGAGTTTGCTGGGTATGCCAAGCCCTTTGCTACAGAAAGGGAGTTAGCAGAGGATACCAAGCTGTCCTTGCATTTGCAGGGGATGTAGTTATTTTCATCACTTGCAGGTGTCTTTCTGCCTAACTGTTATCAAGTTGACATTTCAGTTCTTTTGGTTTGAAGCCAGTATCCTAAGTATAATGATTAGGAACCTTGTAAGGCCTAGTGGGCCTTAGAGGCAGTTTCTGTAACTTACAGGGTGCTTTGGGTTTGAATATGAGACTGAAAAGGAACTGTGCAATTGGATTGTCTATCTGAGAGAGACTTTTGAGTGAGCTCCTTTGCATTAGCCATCTGGAGCAGAAGGCAGTATGAGTTCAGATGGCTTTGTGTTGTTGAATTAAAACTGGTTTTGGCTGCAGTAAGTACAGTCACTGGGAGAGATCTTTTTGCAGTGACCATTCCTAAAAAAAAAATAGAGAGAGAGAGAGAGAGAGAAAGTGGAGGGGGGAACAGAGATTTAGTTGTGGCAATCCTGCCTTATTTTTTTTTTTTTTTAGCTCGTTCTGGCCCTGTTCTCCCTGCTTTAAAATCTAGCACTACATTCAGCTGTACAGCACTGTTCCTGTGCTTAAATTTTCACCAGTTCCTTTAAATGCAAGGGAGACAAAGAAACAAAATAACTGAGAATATGGTAGGTTCAAGTAAAAAGATGATTTTCTTGTCTTTTTTGCAGATGTAGCTACTAATTGAATTCATTCCACAAGGCTTGTGATATCTACTCTTACCATGCTGGATTGAATACCTTTTAAGCACAATGAGTATAGGATATCATGAGTCTGTTTTACGCCTTCCCCCTGGAAAGGGGAATCTTTGATAACAATGCAAATCCTCCTTTTTGGAGGAAAAAGGACCTATAAATGGACAACTTTAATGTCTGTGTATTTGCTTGCTCTTCAGAGTCTGCATTGTTTTAATGATAATCCTTTCCAAATGGGGATAGTAACTCTCTTGATCAGCCTATAAAGGGCAAGTAAATATCTTTTAGCTGCCTATTTTGTCTGAATGTGCTAGTCTTAGTTTCAGTAAGCTAACTATATTTGGATGCAAGTACAGTTGTAGATACTTAGTGTTATACCTTGCAATATAACATTAGCTTGCGGAATTTCTTATTAGTATATCCCAGAGCACGTTAGAGAGGAGGTATTGGTTACTTCCCTGTGTTCCAAATAATGAAACTGATAGAGAAAACAAAAGGAATCTTGCATATATTGATGGAAAAAAGTTGGAAAGGCTCCCAGCTCTTCCCTCTATTCTACTTTTGCTGCTCTAAAAGAATGGCACTGGAAATTGAGATAATATCTTCTTTTGCTCATGTGTGCCACTGAGTTTCTAGTCAGATTCAACTCTACAAAAAGCATTTGTTAACCAGAAGGTGGATTCTGCAAAACTAAATGTGACAACACTGGAAACAGCTTTCTTTCTTTTCTTTTCTCAGGTACTACACACCAGCAGAAAATTCTCATGAACAGGGAAGACCAGTGAAACAGGCCAGTTCAGGGGTAAGCTTGTGTTATTTAGTAGTTCATTATTTATAAAATATGACTGAGTATTTTGGTCATGCATTTCTGCACTCTATCCTTGCCTATATTGCTTAATAAGTACTTATACTAGTGGGTTTTTTTTTCTTACCAGGGAGGGGAGGAGGATTATTCAGTGAATGGTGCTTTCAGAAGTTTCCTGCTGCCATTAATTTTATTTCTGAACTACTATGAGCACACTACACTATACTATTTTTGTTCTTTTCCTCTTTTCTGTTGGTTAAAACTTCAAAGCCCATAGTGTACAAGCTTAGTTGACTTACAGTGCTAGTCTACACCATCTTTAGTCTCCTCTTGTTTTGTGAGATAGGAGTTACATCTCTGACTTTAATCTCTGATCAGGATTGAAATCAGAAATAAAAGTTTATCCAGGGAAATAAGAAATACTAATCATAGTCTCAACTTGATACCTACATAGGGAGGCTTTCTGAGCTTAATGCTAGTTCAAATCAAACCAACCTTCTGGCTGCCTTGCCTCTTACATTTTGGATGTAGTTTCAATGCAGCTGTCAATAAAACTAACTTTGGAGTTTGTTGTTTGGATGCATGAAAAAAAAAATCCTTCCATTTTTATAAATGAGCAAGACTTTCTACATTATGCCCAAGCCAAACAAATCTATTTGTTTGCTAGCTTGATGTCCTTTTGTCTAACAGAGACAGCGTGGGGCTGAAATCTCAGAAGAAGTGTCATTTAGATTACATCTGGCTCCTGTTTTGTCCAGAAAGTCATCTGCTTTTGATGTGGAAGAGAAGAAATTCCCAAGCTCAGAAAAAAGAGTAGAAGGCCTTTCTCTGCTCACAGAGGTATCATAGCTCTTAGTCTGTTCAAAGCAGAAAGCTTTGAAACAGCTGTGAGTGATTCTGTTTGTTACCAGTAATTCTTAAGGCTTTTTGAAGTCTTAATAACTTACATTTAACCTATTACCAAGTGTCTGTAAGCATGACTCCATAATGCCAGGGTCAGCAATAAAGCTGCTTTTAAGGGCTTAATATAGTCCACAACTCCTTAAGTTATGCTAACATAAGGGTTTGTGGGACTTCTGTGACCAGGCCAACAACAGGTGCAGGTTTAAAAATCCACTAAGGACCATATTGAACACACATTTGTTTGCTGACTAGTTCATACTGTTTTACTGGCTTTGCCTCTTAATTTCCTGCCATGCAAATAGGACCTGAAGAGTAAGCTTTTGCTGATCTAGTGTTGCATTACTTACGGGGAACCTGAGTGTCTTGTAAATGTCCTCAGGATTTGAGTCGCACATGTACTGGCTGTGATTGCACTGCATATAACTGAGGTCATAGGAGGAAGAACTTGCTAACTATATTCAGCAGAGCTTGGAAGTTCTAGTCCCCTTCCTCATAAGAACTTAGACTTCTTTTATTCTTTGGAGTTACAGTCCTACTGATCTAATTGAGCTCTTTTCTGGCCCATTGACAACTGATGTGCAAGGGACTAGCAAATAAGTTTTACCAAAGTCTGCAGAGTAATGTTTCGATGCAAGGGAGGAAAATAAAGGTGTTTCTCTTATTTTGCTATCTCAGATTGAATCTATGAAATGGTATTGCAGATCAGAGTATTTTATACTAACAGGTCCAGTGATTTAATTGCATTCCCTAAGCAGCTTAGATGCAGGCATCCTTATTGCAACCAGTCAGATAAACAACACAGACTTTTGATTGCATGACTCTAGTGTAGTTACTTTGATTTCCCTTTTTGCTGTTGCTTCCATTCCCTTTAAAACTCACCACCTTCAGTTTTTTTCAGGCTCCTGTCTTACTTGCTTTGGTGTGGAGAATATCTGTTGTGGTTGGCATAAACATCAGTGTTGTGAGGGCTCCAGCTTTATGTGGGAGAAAAGGTGTTTGCTGTATTTCTGTTCATTCTTCAGCTGCTTTGTTGTGCTTACTAGTCTGCATGTTTTACATCAGCTTCCTTTGTGGAAACTGAAACAACCTGAGCTTCAAAGTTAGGACTCTGAAACAACTGCCATTTGTTAAGTTAGTAAAAAGCTGATAAAACCACTAATCCTCTGCTCTGAAACGCTATTGCTATTTCCAAGCTCTAGGCTTACTCTGTTACCTGAGCCTAACTTGACAGTCTTTAACAGGCCTTGTTTCAGTTGAATGCCAGCTACAGGTTAGGACGCTTAGGACCTTTCTGAGCCATTTCCTGTTTGTTCCAGGCCATGGAGAGAGAGGTCACTGCTGCATTTAATGAAGGTGAGCCTGATGAGATCATGAGCAGTGCCTTCAAACTAAAGGTCACTCGTGAGGACATCCACACGCTAAGGAACCTCCACTGGCTAAATGATGAGGTAAAACTTGCTGTAGCACAGAGTTTTTCTAATTCAGTACATACTTTAAAATATATTTTGGATGTCTGTAATTATGGGGATGTTTGGTTGTTTTATTTTTTTTTTGTTTTGTTTTTTTTATTTCATTCTGCACATCCAACACATCCAAGAAGTATCTGTAGGATTCTTTTTTTTTTTTTTTTTTGGCCTTTAAGAATCCCATGTGACTGGAAGCACCTTAATTAAATTTATATCTAGGTTAGTTGGAGTGGGTGGCAAGTGTTTATATCAAACTGCAAAAGTAACCAAATGCAAAATTCAGAGGAAAAAAAGCTGAAAGCTGAAACTGGAGATGTCTCAGCTGCATACTTAATGATGGCCATCAGATAAGTGTTGCTATATTTTTCATTTGGTGAACCGGTGTCCTATTTCTCTTGTAAAGTTTGTTCTTTATAATACAGATCATTAATTTCTACATGAATCTTCTGGTGGAAAGAAGTAAGAAAGATGGATATCCAGCGCTTTATGCTTTTAGTACTTTCTTCTATCCCAAGCTAATTTCTGGGGGTTACAAAGCAGTAAGAAGATGGACCAGAGGTGTGGATCTGTTCAAGCAGGACCTCATTTTAGTGCCCATTCACTTAAGAGTGCACTGGGCGCTAGCGGTGAGTCAAACTGGCTTTTCTTTAGAATTGGATGAGGAGAAAAAACAAGCAGGAAATGTCACTTAGCACAAGTTTGTGCTGTGTCTAACTAACATAATCATGTTCTAATAACAGGTTATAGATGTCAGAAGGAAGAGCATCAAATACTTTGACTCAGTGGGACAAAAGGGTGACAAGATTTGTGAAACTTTGTTGTAAGTAACTGCTTGGTCACTGCTTTGGTTTTGAACCACAAGAAGTTTTGCTCATTTGTTTTAGATTTCTCCCGCTAACACATGAGTGGATGTTCTTGTTTTTTCTCATAGATACAAAACAGAAATCTTTGATTCCCTTGCTGCAAGTTGTACGTGAATTGTAACATCGGTTATTTATCTAGTCTTGCATTGTCTCTTCCGTCCAGGCTCTCAGATGCCTGGATTCTGCCAAATTCACGTATACTCACAGCCAACGCTTTGCTGCCAAAAGTATAATACATCTGTAGCACAAGTAAACTGAACTTTGTTAGCAGTCAATAAAGCTAGGCTATTGACTAGAGGGAAGAATTTCAGGGAAGTGTTTCAAAATACAGCCTGACTGGAAGAGGAAATGTGATGTATGTGATGTCTATGGAAGGCATTGCATTCTTCCAAGAGTTTTTCAACTCTTCCATGCACTGCACTCATTAAGACCTTTCAAATTACTGTAGCTCAGTAATGTTAGCATCCTATGGCATGTCCACTCCTTTTTATGATGAACTATGTAACTTATGAGCTATTACTTAACTCTTTCATACTCTTCTTGCCTTGAGACAATACTTTTTATGCTTCTAATATTCATCATTTTTACTATAGCGAGCTTGTAACATGCTTCTCAATTCTTCTTTGCCTCCACTCTTCTGGTTCTATGTTTTAAATAAAACCACCCTCTGGCTTACTCCAGCAGGCTACCCTTGTGCTGTTAATGTGTGTCATTCAGACTTCTGAGGTTCCAGTTCAAGGTAGATGTCTTGTAGAAAACATTTCCAGATGTATTAACTGACATAACATAAATTTTAAACATTATGGATACATTGTTTTGTATGGATAGCTTTGTATACACAGATTTTTTTTTTTTTGCCACTATATGTGTGAGTAAGCCAGCATCGTTAGATATGTCTGCCACTGATGCAGAAGTAGTAGAATCACAGTAAAAACCCTTAGTCCAACTGCTTTATAGACCAAGCACATAGGAGTAGCCCCACTGGATCAAACCAAGTGTTATTTTAGGCCTGTGCCGTCTTGGACGGCAGTTAACTGCAGATGCCTCGGAAAGCGTTTAAGAATAGAGCTGTATAATAATATTTTCCTCAGAGTATTCTTCTAGCAACCTGTGGCCTGGGAACTTCCTCAGCCAGAGGTGTTAGCTGAAAAACCTTTGTACTTCTAGAAGACAACACTGTATGTGGGATGAAGGCAGGTCATGAAAGTACAGAGGGGCTTACTGGAAGGGCTTGGTTTTTGTTCTGTTTCTGATGATAACATTTTATTTGCTTTGTTTGATCTCTGCTGAGCAATAAGTTTATGCAATAAGCTTATGCTTTTATGGAAGTCTGTTGGAATCATTGGATCTCATTCCTGACTGATAGCTGTTAGCTCTCAGCCTGTCACTGTGTATGTAGAGTTAAGATTTGGGTTTTTCCTCCAAACGCCTTATTTCAGCTGCAGAGAATATCCTCTGACATTTTACTGTCCAGCCATTCAGTATCCTTTGATCCTTCTGCACCTCTTTTTTTGCTGGCCTGAGTACGGAGATCAAGAGTGGTTTTGTTTTGTTTCAAACAGCCAATACCTACAGGAAGAAAGCAAGGAAAAAAGAAATCTGGAGCTGTCTTTTTCAGAGTGGATTCTTCACAGCATGGAGTCACATGTATGTGAGCACTATTTGGATTTGAAATGTGAAGTGTAACTCATTGTGAAGCTGTTGCTATATAATAATAACTCTAAGCCTTTAGAGAATGACCATAAGCCTCTATTGTTCTTAACGTATAACCTCAGACAGCAAGTGGACCGAGTAACCATGCTGGAATGAAATCTTCAGCAGAACTTCTCCTTGCTGGCTTTTTTTTTTTAATTAGTCATAAATTAAAAAAAAAAAAAAAAAAAAAAAAAAAAAAAAAAACAGAGCATCCTCTGCCACATTAGGTGAATCTTGCTTTTGGCTCAGTTTCATAAGTCACATTTAAAAGTCTGTTTAATTCGTTGGGAGAACATAAGCCCCTAAAATCAGTTTTGTATTTGGGCTTTTAATTCTTGTGTAGAGTGCAAATCCTGGCATGTGACAAAGCAAAGGACTGATGTTTCTCAATAAATCTAATAAAAAAAGGTAGCATCTAAAGACTCAGTTTAGAAAACAAAGGCTTAACTGCACTGGGCACTGTGGAAGCCTCAAGACACCTTGCCTTGTTGACCAGCCAAGAACTTGGATTTTAATGTCCTAAACAAAAGAAGCGAAGGGAAGTGACGTTGTGTGGTTGAGTATATTCCTTGTGTGTGTGCTAGGAGTGATGAACGGATAATAAAAGGAGGTTCACAAGCGTCTGATTGGTGTATTATCTGTATTGAGTACTGTATGCTACTTCCAAATCGCCTTTCTTTTAAGATAGAGGAAAATTCTGCCTTTTTTTTTGTATTCATTAGGAAATTCCTCAGCAACTTAATGGAAGCGACTGTGGGGTTTTTATGTGCAAATATGCAGATTATGTCTCCAGAGACAAACCGATCACTTTCACACAGGTGAGTGAAGCTCATAAATTTTAGTTTCTCACACAAGTGAAAATTGGGGAAGTTAAGTAGATGTTAACTGTGAAGTCTCGGAGGTTCCGTTTTTGGTACCTAATGCCATGGCTGGAGCAAGATAGAGCTGTATTTTTTGTCTTTATTTCTACTATTTGTTTCCTAGCAGAACGTGTGAAATTCCTCTTGGGCAAGGTATTGCAGATAATAGCTTTGTAATGCATCTGGCCTTTGTATATTTTGGAGAAATGTGTTCAACTCTTTGACCAGTTAAAACAGTAGTTATTTTCAAATGTAGCGAACTTTTATCAAAGGGCTTGTAAACTGTTAAATAGTGAAGTAAATCTGGTTTTGTTGTGTTGTCATGTCTTGCAAACATTTGGGGGGGGAGGGGGGCTAAACCATGGCTGCATCCAAAGTGGCAGGTGTTGACTATTCTTGAAATGAACTTCGTCATGTTAAGGAATTAACAACTGGATGCTTATACATATTTCTGCCTCTTTCAACTATGGCTTCATATTTAATGGATTTTTTTTTTTCAGAATAACATGCCTTACTTCCGCAGGAAGATGGTGTGGGAAATAATCCATCAGCAGCTGCTGTGAGACATGCACTATTAGAATAACACTGTGATCACCACGTGGTGACTAACTCTGATTTTAATTATTTTTCTAATGCCTTATTTCAAAAGGCAGCAGGCACACAAATTTTCCTCTTTAGGCTATAAAGTAGTGGTTCATTTTTTTTTTTTTCCTTCCAATTTTTGGAGACGATAACTCTCTTTGAAATTAGCTAATGCACCATAAGTGCAAGATGAAGACTGCTGAGCCCTTGCCCAAGGAATGGTTAAGAACAGGTGCTATGTGAACCTCTGCTTATACCTTGCAGCACATGTGGGCTGGATTAGACAAATGAGACTTATCTATGGTGGTAACAATTCTGTTACCAAAGCTTATCTCCATAAGGACAACGTGCTTAGCTACTGTTTCCTCAAGGAGAGTTTTCTTCTATTTCTGGAATATCCACGATCTACTTGATTCCTAAAACTGGATTTGTGATGACCATAAGAAGAAAGCATTTACAGTCTTTGATTTGTAACAAATCCGTAGTGAAGCCCCTATAGTTGGGGTTTGTTTTATTTTTTTGTGCGTCTCCAAGGAAATATCTAATGTGAAAAGAGAAGTATTTATTTCTTTTCTTTATTAAAATAAATATGTAACTTATATAAAAGAGCCTTATTGGAATGAAACTCTGCCTGGTACAGAAGTGGAGTGTTTTTTTTTTTTTTTTTTTTTTAATTTAAAAATGTTTAACATAGCAAAGTGGTTTCTAGCTCACTTATCTATGAGGAAGAAGACTAGCCATGATGAATATCAGAGCACAAAAGCCTCTAAGCATCTGCCACAGAATCCCAGCAGGGTTATCAGGATGTCATTCAGCAGTGAGATGAGCCAGTGTAATCCAGGTAATATCTAAGTACAGGTCTGAAGAACAGATGTCTCTTTGGGATAACTCAGTAGGCTTCTCAGTAAGATAAACTGGCCTGTGCACAGCTTGGTGAACATGGCCTGCCCAGCACTGGAATCTGTTTAAAAATATGGGTGTCTTCACACATTATTTCAGAGAGCAGTGTACCTCTGGAGTGGAATAAGATGTAGTATCGGGTGCTGTTAAAGATGCACAGGGTTTTGATCTGTGTCCTGCCAGATACAGTGGTGTTGCAGGAACTACCTGCAGTTGTTTGTTGCCTCTGCTGGAGGGGCTGCCTTCATGCATCTGCCAAATGAAGTGCTTGCGTGAATTTTTCTTGCTTTGTTCCAGTTAGATGGAGCCAAGTTAGTGTAAACATGGGCTTTCCCCTTTCTTACTCTTTCTTCTTTTTTTCTCCCTTTTAGGTTAGACTCCAGAGTTGGAGTAGTATTATAGGTCTTTCAGATCCTCATTTACCATTGCAGAGGAAAGATTGTCCTGTAGTTGGTTTGTGAGCAGCTTATTCTAATGCTTGTATAAATAGATACAACAGTGTTTCTGTGCTCTCCCATTTTTGTAACACAGCATGGGATCACTGCAATGTAAGGTGATACCTGACTAGTGACAAGGTGGTTTTCCTGATCAGCTCTGGTAGAAGGATGCTGATTTGGAGGACATAGCCCTTCTGTCATGTGGGCTATTCCAGCCCTGGCCCTGTCTTACCTCTTCCAACGTAGACTTGACAGTGTCTCAGTCCATCAGGGAACTACCACTATCTGAAAGTCATTGTGGGAAAAAACAGCTTTTATGGTACTGTTCCTTGCCTGAAGAACTGTTCTATATCTTCTGGAAAAGTTGGTAAGTTGGTGTGTCTGTGTTGTGGGCCACCAGCTGGTTCAGTCTTTACTTTCAAATATCACAAAATCAGATTCTCCACCACAAAGGCAATTTGTCGTGTTTTGTCCTTAGAGTATTTCTTCTTTTTCCTTGTATTGCCTAAGGACTTAAACAGCTGAAACCTTCATTGACTTTAGGGCTTGGTAGTTGAGTGCTGTGCTTTAAGTAGTCTTTCCTGTTTGCTACAGTTCTTGTCTTGTAGTGGGGTATTGTAATTTCTGATTTTGACCCTGCAGTTCTCTGATCTATAGAAGTAGAACTTTTATTTTCAGAACAAAACCAACCAAAGAGCCCTGCTATGCTAGTGGTATAAGAGTTTATGCAACAAGAGAATGCTTTCCAAGTCCTCCTGTTACTTCCCATAAACATAGGGTGCTCAGGCACAAGATGAAAGCAGCAGAATGAAACTGCCTTGAAAAGCTCACCTGGACATACAGTCAGCTAACCTGGACATGCAGGCTTCTAAACTGGAGTGTGAACTGTGCTAGGAGATAGCAGTTTTGGTGCCTGCAGCTTGATTAAAAGTTACCTGTGTGCCCAGAATACCGGGTTGCTCAGAGAGATTGTGCAGTCTCCATTTTTGGACGTATTCAAAAGCCATTTGGGCAGAATGCTGGACAACCTACTCTAGGTGATTGCTTGAGCAGTGAGGTTGGACCAGCTGATCTCTAAAGGTCCCTTCTCACCTTGGTCACTCTGATTCTATGTGGCAGTTGAAAGCCTCATTTTGTGAAATACCATGAGGAAATTATGTATGTACCAGTAAGTGTCTCCTCTGTATACAGGGTCATCTCACAGGTTCTGGCTTTTCAGCTGTTTCTTAGTTCCCTACATCCATGTAAGATGCTTTGAGTTACCCAAGAACATTCTATAGAGAGAAATAGTCTGCTTTAAGTCTTTTTAAGCCTCTTGACCCAGGAAACTATAGGCCTCATCCCTATCCCTGGAAAAGGTATGGAACCACTTGTTCTGGATGTCATCTCTAAGCATATGGAGGAAAAGAAGGTGATCAGGCGTAGTCAGCATAGATTCACCAAGGGGAACTCCTGCTTAACCGATCTGACAGCCTTCTGTGATGGAATGACTGGCTGTGTAGATGAGGAGAGAGCAGTGGATGTTGTCTACCTTGACTTCAGCAAGGCTTTTGACACCGTCTCCCATAACATCCTCCTCAGTAAGCTCAGGAAGTGTGGGTTAGACGAGTGGACAGTGAGGTGGATTGAGAACTGGCTGAAAGGCAGAGCTCAGAGGGTCGTCATCAGCAATGCAGAGTCTAGTTAGAGACCTGTAGCTAGCAGTGTCCCCCAGGGCTCAGTACTGGGGCCAGTCTTGTCCAACTTATTCATCAGTGGCCTGGATGAAGGGACAGAGTGCCCTCTCTGTCCCTTCAAGTCAGCCCTCTCAAGTTTGCTGATGATTCCAAGCTGGGAGGAATGGCTGACACTCCAGAAGGCTGTGCTGCCATACAGAGAGATCTGGACAGGCTGAGGAACCTCCTGATGTTCAACAAAGGCAAGTGCACAGTCCTGCACCTAGGAAGGAATAATGCTGTGCACCAGTACGAGCTGGAGGCTGACCTGCTGGGAAGCAGCTCTGCATAGAAGGACCTGGGAGTCCTGGTGGAGAAGTTGACTATGAGCTAGCATGTGCTCTTGTAGCCAAGAAGACCAGGGGTATTCTGGGGTGCATTAGGAAGAATGTTGCCAGCAGGTTGAGGGAGGTGATCCTGCTGCTCTTCGCAGCCCTGGTGAGGCCTCATCTCGAGTATTGTGTCCAGTTTTTGGCTCCCCAATACAAGAAAGACATGCAGCTACTGGAGAGAGTCCAGCAGAGAGCTACCAAGATGGTCGGAGGACTGGAGCATCACCCCTATAAGGAAAGACTACAAGAGCTGGATCTGTTTAGCATTGAGAAGAGAAGCCTAAGAGGGGATCTTTATTAATATCTACAAATACCTTAAGGGGGAGTCAAGGGGATGGGGCTGGACTCTTCAGTGGTGCCTTGTGACAGGACAAGAGGCAACAGGCGCAAACTGAACCACAGGAAGTTCCACCTGAATATAAGGAAGAATTTCTTCACTGTGAGAGTGACAGAGCACTGGAACAGGTTGCCCAGAAAGGTTGTGGAGTCTCCTTCTCTGGAGATAGACAGCATCGCGTGCAGGCAGGTTTTGACTAACATTCTCTAGGTGACCCTGCTTGAGCAGAGGTGCTGGACTAGATGATCTCCAGAAGTCCTTTCCAACCTCGGTCATTCTGTGATTCTGTACTTTCCGGCCTACAAACCCTATGTACAAACAGTTGCATGTTGGATCTGGACCTCTCTTTAATTCTAGTTGGTAATTGGACTCTTGGAGCTGATCAGCTTCTACTTTTCTTTGTGTTGCTTTAAGAGTATATGTAAGGCCTGTGATCCAGAACAAGTAATGCTGTATTCCCTGGCTGCCTCCATGGGGATGAAGATCTGCTTTGCATCCTGCTTTGTGTGTTTCTGCTACTGTCATCTGCTGTGTGACTGGATTCTTACTCACAGGAAGTACGTGAGGGGCTCAGATGCAGTGAATGTGGGTCAAACAAATCTTTAAAGCACTTGTGAGCTCAGGTCAAACAAATCTTTAAAGCACTGATGAGCATGAGTCTCCCCAGAGCTGAGTCACTCGTACCAGGAGTGAAATCATTGCTCAGTGTAGGCTGTCTGGGACTTGGAAAGGCAGGGACAGAGGAGGATTCAGACTTGACTGATGTTCTTTTTCTGATCTCCTGTGTATTATTCCCCATATAGTCTGGGGAAAAAAAAACTATTCAGTATGTTTTGACAAAACACGAAGGGCTGACAAGTGACCTGTTCTGCTGAGATCATACAGTACAGCCATGTACTAAGCACTGCCTTCCCCAGAGGCAACCTCTTGGGTGGCAGCATGGTCCCTGGAGACTGGGTCTTTGTGCTGTGCGTTGTTACAGACCTTGCTGCTGGACAAGTCAACTGAACCAGACTTTTCACGGGCTTATTTTGTTTCTCTTTGGTACTCATCTTGATGCTCAGATTCATATCTGCCAGTGGTGGTAAAGAGGGAAAGATGGAGAAAAGCTCCATTCCTAGCAGGTGGCTGGAGGCCCCTGCTGCCTTTGCACTGATAGTTTCACCCAAGAGAAGTTCAGGCCCCATTACTGCCCCTTTCTCTGTTTGGAGCTAGCCCTTTTAACAACATTATTCCCTGAAGGTGGGCTCCTCTCTGCTGCTATTAAGACCAAGGTTTTAGCTGCTTCTCTAGCTAGCCATGGTATCCAGTAGGGACACTTAGGGTTTACAGCTACATAATCATAATTAGTGATCCCTGTTAATAAATGCAGCAGTGCCATACTACTATTTTGGCTTTGCTAGCCATGTTAGCTGACTCAGTGCAATGCAAGGCAGCTTAATGGTGGTAACAGCTCCTCTGAGGGAGCGTGCAAAGTTGCTCCTGGCAATTCCTGTAAACAAATCCCACTACCACCATGCTCCTCCAAAGAGGAGCCTGATATGTTTGAAGCAGTCCTACGGTGGCATGGGGAAGGTTTGGATTCAACACCACTTTGTTGGGCCCTTAAGGCCAGAAACAAAGCTTCTGACTCCTGCTTGCCAGAGAGGGTGGCTTAACACCCTTCTCAGCAGACCTTCATGGAGGGGGGATGTAAGATGGCCTGGAGGGGCCCACAGCCAAGCTGCCAGGTGAGCGGATTCAAGCCTGGAGGCTGCCCCTGCTCATGTTGCCTCTGTATGGTGGCAGAGCCAGGCCATTGTGGAGGACATGTCCCACCACCTTGCTTCTGCAGCTGGCTCACCCACTGGGTTGTGATGGTGGTGGAGAGTTGCCATTGGGTTTGCTCCTCAAGAAAAGGCAAAAATCTCAACATCCCACTCCCTAGTCCCCATTGTCCATGTGTCCCAAGCAGAACAGAACCCACCACCATGCCTGCAACAGAGGCAGGGTGAGCTGGGTGGCCACATGAAACCACCAGTACCATCACAGCAGTCCATGCTGGAAACTCAACCACCTCCCCCCCCCCCCCCCCCCAAAAAAAAAAAATCCCATGTTTGGCTCAGCTTGTACCCACCTAAGGAACTTGAAAGAAAGCAACGAATAGCAAGCTCAAGGTCTTGTTAGCTGGATATATATATTTTTTTTTTTTGTGGTGGTGGTGGTTTTTCACAGAACACTGTTTGCAGTAGAGAAAAAACTGGCGTTGCAGTCTGTCCTTACAATGTTGGTATGGTCACGTAACCCAGGATGCATTCGGCCTTCAGCACAGAAACCTCGGTCAGTGCGTGCCACAGCAGGGCTCAGGTGGTCTGCTCCGGTCTGCCGGTTGGTTTTCATTGCTTTTGTTGTTCTTTTTCTTCTTTTTTTTTTAAAAAACTTTTTTTTTTGTATGTGTTTTTTTTTTCTTTTTTTAAACATTTCTCAAGCTTTCCTCCGAAGGAATGGCCACTGGCTCTCAGCTAGCAGAAGGAGACTACAGAAGAGCTCTTGGACACGTGGGATGGTTTCCTTCTCCCGCCTCGCAGCTGACTTGGTCTAGATAGTTTTCCAACTTGTTTTTATTAAAAAAATAAAAAAATGCTTCAACTATCAGTTTTACAAGGCATACAAAATCTCTAAAAGGGAAACACAAGCGCAAGGTGCTGAGGTACGAAAACCTGAGGTAGTTTTTGTGTGTGTACGTGTGTGGGGTTGTTTTTTTCTTTTTTTTCTCTCTCTCTCAAAAAAAATTCTGCTAGTTTTTCAAGCCCTAGGCCAGCAACCTCTTGTAAATCCGTTACTCCCTCCCCTTTCTCCCTTCTCTCCCCGCAATGTTTAAAAAGGGATCCTTCCCCAAACAGCAAATGCCTAGGGGCAGCCCCTTGGCCGGGCAAGACAGGGCCCTCCCTGGTTTGGGTGAGGGCAAGGACACCTTTTTATTTGTTTGTGTGTGTGTTTGCTGTTTTGGGGGTTTTTTTGTTTGTTTTTTTTTTCACAAAAAAAGTGCTGGCTGAGAACCAAAGCAGAAAAGATGTGGCTGGGCGGCTCTGTCGTTCACTTTCCGCAGGGTTGTAGCGAGAGCACGACTTTGTCCGGTGGTGAGGGAGAGAGACAGACAGACAGACAGACAGAGTGGGGCAACGGAGCAGATGCAAAAGCCCAGTTTGGACTCTGTGAAGCTAAGAGGAAAGGGCATGGAAAAAAGTGAGAGAAAGAGAGATTCCTCTTAAAAGAGACGGTATCCCTTCTGTTGGCTTACAGGCAATCCCCATGGTGCACTGTTGGTGTTGCTCTTTTCAAAGCCCTTAAGAAATTGCCACTTTTTAACACTTGCTCAATTTGTTTTTTTTCTGCTGGCAATCCTAAATCTCTGGTGTACTGTGCATCAGAGAATGAATGGACTAGCGTCTTTCCTTAAAAGTGTAGAAAAGCCTGTTTTTTTTTCTAAAAACAAACATCCCCTTCCCCAAAATCCCAACCACCCCCCATTTGAAAAAAAATTAATCTTTAAAAAATTAAAAATCGGCGTTAGTTTTGTTATTGATATATTAATTCTAAAATATATTAACGCTGCGAATGCTGCATGGGGCACTGCAGTCCCCATGCTGTAAAATCTCCTCCTCTAGTTACCTACACGCAGGTACAAAGAACAGTTCCAAAAAGGTGTCAAGGGGTTGATTAAAAAAAAAAAATCTCTGCCTATGTTAGTCCAACTAAAGGGATAGCGTCGGTAGTAAATAGAGTAAGGTGGCGGCTGGGGGATTGACAGAGTCTGCAGCGCCCTGGGGCAAGCAGCCCAGCACTGCGGCACCTTCAGGGTGAACGGGTGGGAAACCTTTCCCTTCCCCGGCCGCCGTCCATCCGTCCGTCCATCTGTCCTCTGCAGGGCCCCAGCCATGGGCAGACTTTCGTGCCTCAGGACAGTCTTTGGTTTGCTCCCCTGATCGGCTGTTGTGTCAGGCGTGGGCAGGCTTACATTCATCGGGTGTTGCTGGCTGGCCCGGCGGGAGCCTCACTTGCTGTGTTGCGAGGCCGGGGCTCCCTGAGCATGTTTCTGCTCCTGCTGCTTCACCTGCTGTACGATCTCCCTGATCTTGCGCTGTGCGGTCTGGGGATAAAGCAAGAGCTGGATGTTAGAGCAGCTGAAGACAGAAGAGCCTGGCAATTGGGTGTTGCAAGCTCACCCAGCGCAGTGGTGGCCAAGTATCCCTCTCCTCCTTGGCCACTGAGCTCTTTTAGTTAAAATGGGACAGGACCACGATTTGGCATTGCTGTAGCTATTGTGAAATGCTAGAGGGAGCAACCATGCTTATACACAATTGCAGCCCAGGTTGTCTGCTTGTGCCTGGCTAAGAAGCAGGGCCGAGGTACTGGTGACCACAGATGGGCACACACTCTTCCAAGACAACTGCCAGATGGGAAGGGGGAACAAAAGCCAAAGCAATGCATGTTTTCACATCGCTGCTGTCCAGAGCGCACCCACGTTGCACTCGGCAAAGGCTCCTGCACTTACGGCCTCAGCACTTTGCATGTTTGCATTGCGACGTAAAAACAGGATGAATCCTGAAAGAGGAGCTCTCTTCCTGACTTAGTCTGACGGGAACAGGCTCACCATGCCTCTGTTAAGGGTTGGCAACCTCAGTTACAAACACTTCCTTGCAATTCATGCATATATCCTATCATTTTCACATCCCCAGATTCCAAGAGTGAACTTCTTTTTTTTTGGGTGATGCTGACCTATCTGAACAGTCACTCGCATATGAAGGCAGGTGAGCAGGGTGTAGGTTCTGCGCTAAGGAGGGATTCGTTGCCTCTAACATCATACGCCTATCGCATAGGCGTCTCTGTGGGAGCTCAGTCCGCTGGGTTCCCTTGCCAGCACTGGAATTTCGGATATGATCCCTAGGAACAGGCATGGGCTTTGGGGAGAGCTGATTCACACCAGGGCTGCCATCATGTGGGGTGTTTAACATGATTTGTAGATGGATATTTTTAGTCAGATTAATGCTACCTGTACACTCAGTGTCAGTACACCTGAGGAGCACTGCTGAAATACCTCTAATAGCTCCAGGAAGTGAAGGACCCATCAAAAACAGAGATGTTCATGTATGAACAAGGATGCTCACATAGAGCTATGCTTGGTGCCTGCTGGTGAGACTGACAGGTTTCCTTTAGGGATCCAACTAGTTAGGAATATTTTGACAAAGGCATTTCAAAACCTTACCTGACTGGCAAAGAAATGACCAATGATTTTAACGATGACCTCCTCGTTCTCATCTGGGGTTTGGTCTCGTGGCACAATGACTTCTGCACTAGTTAAATTTTGCAGTTCATTCACCTGAACCAAAGAAAGATTCCTCATTTTTGTGCAGCTTTTCTTGGAAGGGCTAAAATCCCATTTTCTACATCTTCCCACCCTTGACTAGCTGTGCTGCAGCACCAGGCATCCCCCACACTCAGCTCCCACGACTGGCTGCCAAGGGTCTGACACTGCGCCACCTCAATGACCATCATCACCCAACAAGAGCCACCATCAGCTCTAGACCTGACCACAGCAAGGATCTGCTGCTCAAAACAGCCTCTGAATGTAGCATGCTTGAAGTGCTCTCTGGAGATGGCAGGGCAATTGCTTGGCTCTGGTGTTCCTCTGCCCCAGAAGCTAAACTGCTGTCATAGCTGAATGTGTAAGCCCATGGCTGTCTGCAGTCCTGGCCCACCCCGACATACCGTTTTGCCACCTTTGCCTATCACACGGCCAGCTGCAAAGGAAGGCACCTTGATGTGGGCTTCAAGCTTCACCTCTTCCTTCGGGTTAAAAAAGTTTTCTTCTTTCAGTTTCCCAAATATCCGCCCTTGGGCCTGCAGGAGGAGGAGACGAGACAAATGCCTGAGTGGTAGAGAAGAGCCGCCGGGCCATGCTCCCTGCAAGAGGACACATAAATCCCCTGCCCCCATGCTGCTTGCAGACCCAGTGGGACTACATGGTGGCTGAGCTTGGCTCACCACAGCTGGAGCTAGACACTAAACCTGCTCTTCCCGTTGTGCCAAGCATGTTGAACCTGGCTCTGCAGCCAGGCCCAGGGGAGCAAGGAGTTTTCCTTGCCTAACAGGGAGCACCCAGAAGCAGCTACTGAGCAACTTGGCCTCACTGCTTTGGCGTCCTTTCCAGCCCTGACATCTCACAGCTGCGTCCTCTAGACCCACAACTGCCTGCAGGCCTAGGTCTGCAGTTTCAAAAGCAACATTGCAAGTGCTAGTGCGCAGCAGAGTGCATCTTTCACCTTTGTGTATCTTTCACCTTTGTGCTGCTTCTGGCCACAGGTGCCCTACTTGTGGCACCAGCACCTAGGAAAGGCACTCTTGCAGGCATGGCTGCCTTCCCACGGTGGCTCTCCCTGCTGCCTCTGCTCTGGCAGAGGGCAGCTGAACCTGGGCTGGTAACACGCCATCAATGGGAGGGGTTGCTCTGCAGTACCCCTTGGTCCTCCTCCTTGCCCCAGCCATGCTCTGTGCCAGGGCATCCAGCCTGTGGCCCCAAACACACCCTGCAGCCAGCTCACCTTGAACTGAGCCTCAGGCGGCCCTGTGATGACAACCATCCGCTCGCTGGCCTCAGGGCCTTCTGCTGGCGCGATCTGTGAACCATAGGGGAAGCGGAGCATGAGTGGCCTGGCTTTGACATAAGTATCCCTCCCAGGACATTCCCCATACAGGATGCACCTCCAGACAGGGGTGTTCCCCCATACAGCAGGGCTTTGTGCTCAGCAAGGATGGAGGGACAATTTGGTGAAGAGCAGGCTCTGTGAGCTGCCTTTTAGTCTTTGGGCTTGCTTTATGCAGTCTTGGGGTTTTTGTTTGTGTTTTTTTTCAAGCTGCCACAGCTGTTGCCCTCATTTCCCAATACAGTGAGGGCTCCTGTTCCTCCTGGAGGGTTTGAATGGGTTGCTACTCCCCCAAGAGTGTTTGCATAAGCAGATTTGTGGGGGGGGACCCCACACCTCTGCAAGAAGGGGAGGGAGAACCCAGCAGCATTTTGCATGCCACCACTGCCTAAATATGGGAAGATCTGCAAGCTGGCTCATGATTCATGCTCGCAGGCCTCTTCCCAAGCTGACTCAGGCGTCTCACATGTGACACAGCTGCAGGGCCCCTTCCTCCAGTGGCCTCCTACAATGTTGGCCCAGGCCTGCCTGCACCCTGAGTAACCGCCCAAGGACAGATGCTGTCTCCAGGCACACCGCCCCACAGGCACGCACAAAAGGGCTCAGGGTTGTGGTTGCACCCACCATAAGTGCTTCACTTCAGCCCACAAGGCTGATGCCCACCTGGCCAACTCCAGGAGCTCCAAAACCAAAAAGGCAGTGAGGGGATAGGCCTGCTAAATGTTACACTCAGGGCTGCAGTGCAATGCTGCGAGCAGGGACTGTGCCTGGGAGGCAATGTGTAGGAGATGGCAGCAGCACCATAGGACCCGGCTGCTTTCCAGGACTGGTTTGACCAGATCCTGCAGACACCCTCCTGGGAGCAGCACCTGATGAGGGAGGTGACTACAGGACTGGCAGCACCTGGGTACTATGGACCCCTCCACCATATACCTACCAGTTTGGTGAGTTCAGGCATCCCAACCGTCTGCTGCACACCAGGAAAGCATGCACATGTCCAACTTTGCAAAGTTAATGCAAATTTAGCATCATGCATGGACACCCATTCAACTTCCACTGGCATTGCAGGGGAGGGACAATGGGGATGAAGCAAACGGGGCTCCCTAAGAGCTGTTAAGTTAAGCTAAGTAAGGAGCAGTTCCTTGTGCATGCTTCTTGCGCTGCCCATCTGGAAAGGAGTCATGGCCTTCCAAACAGAGCCATCTCTCTACCAGACAACAGGGACACATGATCTGGTGGACACTAGCTAATCATGACAAGCTATTTTTGTCCTCTGAGTGATCATTCTCTTGCTAAAGGATCCCAGGAAAGTTGGAAGGATGAATCAGCTTAATGTCACCTTTGGCACATGTCCAGACTTAACGAGCCATTTCCGTTCAGTTGAGAGTTTATAATTGTGTGCTAGGAGGCAACACACAACTGCATGGAGAAAACCTGAATGTCCTGCATTTCCCTCCCTGCTGTGGGAAGACACATTTATTGCCTCCCACCTCCAGCAAGCAGGGAACTGCAAAGCTTGCAGCGAGCCAGGGATGAGGAGGTGGTGGGTCCCCAGCATAAGCACCTCTTTGCTACCATCATTTTATCACACTCAGAAGCAGAAAGATGAAACTGAGGCACAAACCCCTGGAGATGACTAATGAGGGGAGGAGTGGAAACAGACAGTGCCTGTAGTTTGGGGTACCAACACAATGTGGAGATGGAGGAGGCCCTGAGGGCCAAGAAGCACCCAATGCTCTACTTACTTACCTTGATGGAAGCCCCAGCAAATCTCGCAAGCTGTTTAATGTGTTGACCCTTCTTCCCAATGATGGCCCCCACTGCTTGTGTTGGGATGAACAAATTCACAACCTCCTGCTCCGGGAGCTGGGAGATATGCAGAAGAGTGAGATGTTTCAGAGGAACAACTGGAAAGGACAGTGTTTCTCATCTTACAAGCAGGCAGGGCTCTGTGTGCTCCTTTGGCTCATGTGATTGCTCTCTGAAGGAGCAGCTGGACCAACAAGGTCCAGCACATCTGTCCTCCAAATTGCCAAAGGGCACCCATGCTCCCGAGGGACTCAGTCTCCCTTGGGCAAGCCTTTTCAGACAGGTGCCAATGCACAGAGCTCTGCTCAGGTGCCCACAGTGCTGAATTTGCCTGTTTTAGGGGACAAATAGACGCACATGTACAGATAGGAGTGGGGTGCCTGCAAGCACTGCCACAAAGGTCAGAGGCATGGCTCTGTCTCTGCTTGGCACTGGAGCCGCAACTGCAGACACACTGTTGCGTCACCGTTTTGGCCCCTTCCGTCACACAACCAAGAAGGTGCCCAACTGAAAACATGGTTCAATGCATGCAGCGGAAAGCACATTTCTTCCCTTAATAAGTCAGGCCTCGATCTGAGTCTGGCTTGATCGTAACGGAATCCTTCACCAGCCCTAGGAAAGCTGCTGGTCCCACTGTGCCACAGGACACGTGCCCTGGCCCCGATCCACAACACACAGCCCCAGGCTGTCCTGCCTCAGCTCTCTGCTGGCAGGCAAGCCACTCGCTGTGCATAAGGGCTCCACTAGGCCATGGGCACTTTTTTCAGGAATCCCGCAACACATGCTCAGATCATAAAATGACAGCATCACCAGGGCCCCGACCAGCGAGGGCTGCTGGCTGTGAGGCCATGCCTGATGCCGCAGAGCCTGCGACGCAAACAGTCAGCTGCTCTGCTGCAGGGTGGACGCTGTGCCCAGCATTGACATCTGTGCGCTGTCTCCGTCACCACCCGCTAGCTGGGCTTTAGCAACATGGGCAGTGCGGTCCTGCGGCTGGTTGGTGGTGACCTGCGGTGACTGCACCAGCCATGAGGCAGGAGGATGGGCTGGAGGCATTGGTGGTGGCTGAGACCCCCAGCATGTCTGAAGACCTGGCAACCCCTTGCTGCTGTTTGAGGCACATAGAGAGAAAAGCAGTAATTAAGGGTTATGCACGTGCAGGGGAAAGGGAGCCCAGAGTTTCATCTCCATTTTGCTCTTCCAGAACCAGACAGAACATGACACTAAGCCAAAGTGAAGGAGCAGCAAAGCCACTTCTCCTGCTTTACATTTTGCAGAGTCTGGACCTCTGTACATCCACGCCTCCTGCCAAGCATGTCTCCTCCAGGAAGCATCCAGCTGAAGGACTGTTGCCTCCAGGCCCCCTTGCTGCCCCGTGCCAAACCCCAGCTCAGGGATGGGCCTTCTGCCCAGCTCCACCCCACATCATAGGTACAAGCTCTCAAGGACATGGCTTTCAGCTGGCGTAAGAGCTCCTGTATGAAAAGACCATCTTCGCCACCCCATCCCAGTCAAAAGCTATTCAGGCTACGGGCTTCCAAACAGGCCTTGAGGTACATCAGCCACGCTACTAGAAGCACATGGTTTCCAGGTGTGAATGCCTCTGCCTCAGTGCCTACATACAGCAAGCCCTGTGCTGAGCACTGCAGGCTCAGGACCCCACAGGGAGGGTGCTGGCTGCACACCTGCAGCGTGGAATGGATGAGTGGGTTTAAAGCGGTCTTTGTGTGTAACATCTAGGGGCTAACATGTTGCCAGAGGGACATCTGTCCATCTGCAGTCTGACCACTCAAAACTGGAGGTAAAGCAGGGGAAAGGAGGTAGGCTGGCTAAGAGGCAGTGGGCAGCAGGCCCTGCCACCACAGCTAACTCGCCCATTGGGCTGGCCCTCAGCCCTTCACTGCTCCAGCAGCACCCAAGGAACTGCATGCTGGGAGCCCCATAAGACTGCTCTACATGCCAGCACCCCTGCAAGCAGCACCCCCAGAAGCTTAGGACAGCCCAACCAGAGGTCTGCTCCTTATCTGACTGAAGAAGAAAAAGGGCTGAAAATGTACCATGAAGAAGGGAAGGGGAAACCAGTCCCCAGCAGCTTCACCTGTGAGATGGGCTGAGGAGAGCGTGTGCTTGCAAGGCTGTGAGCAAGGAGAATGCGCAGTTGCCAGGAGGTGTTCAGAGCTGGCCACTGGCTTCCAGGGTAATTCGCCCCCAAGGTGCAGAAGCACCGCAGCCCTGGATGGCGGGGGGAAGCACTGTGCAAAGCCAAGGCCTGCGCTAGAGCCAAGCAGGGTGCAGCGTGCCGGCCGGCAGGGGGAGGCTGGGGCACTTACGAGGTGCTGATGTGGGAATGCGCCAACTGGGGAGGCTCCATATAGACCTGAGAGGTATGCTGAGGAGCTCTACGGCAGGAGAGAAAATGAGAATCAGTGTGACTTCCCTGGCAAGTTCTAGCCCACTCCTCTGACAGCCAAGCCCAGTCCAAGAAGGACAGCATGTGGATGCCATTCTGGAGCCCAGCGGCCTTTGTGAGCCCAGTGGGGACACAGAGATGCCCCTCAGCCCATGAAATGTCACCCTCTGGACCATGGGTGCAAAGAAGAGGCTCTTAGAGGCAAGGTTGCAGAGCTGGCAGCCCTGTTCCAGCATCCTCTCCTCTGAGTGCAATGGCACTGCGAGGTGGAACTGGACTCACAGTTGCCTCCAGTCCCATGACGTTGCTTTTTTTTTCCAGCTGTTCTCTCACCCTGTCCTGCTAGAATTTGTAGCAGAAAACATTACAGGCTCCAGCCCCACCACACACCAGCATCTACACACTGGCACTTGCATTTTGGCATGCACATCTTGGCAAAAGTAAGACTTTGTTCTTACTTGTGCCACCAAAAGGAAAGAAAGAGGAAGAAAACCCTGCATAGCTGAAGATGACCCATGCACAACTGCCAGCATCCCTGCACAGCGGACAAAGAGAGCGACTCCTGCCTGTGTGGCTGAAAAGGCCTTTTGGATCAACAGCCCCACCGAAAAACTGAAAATGTTTTGTAACCAGTGTCAGCCCTCGATGGAAAAGGCGGTGTTTCACCCTGCCTGTCCTCGAAGGGAAGAAAAACATATTTGGGGTGAACTGAGCAAAAATATTTGTTCAGTAAAGGCAAAAAAAAAAAAAGAAAAAGAAAAAGACTGCACATGAAGACCTTCAGTTTTCATTTTGAATTCATAATCCCAGTCCCAGTTTTTTTTGCCAGGACTACTTGTGAATGGGAATTCTGGTCACCTCCAAACTGGAGTCTGGCCACTCCAGACAAGGCTGTTTGTCTATGAAATTTGTACTGGTTCTTGCTAGTAGATGTCTGTCATTGGCTGAACTGAAGGAGCCACACCGTGTGGCACATAGAAGGCCCACAGCAGACAGATAGAGATCCCAGCAGGATCAGGGTGGGGTGCTGCCCAATGGGAAGCAGCCTCACAGCAGTGTCATCTTGGTGATCTTGGGAGGTCACATGCAGGGATGTGATGATGGGGGCATTCATTCAGACATCAAGAGGGATCCTGTGTGCAGTGAGGCCTGGGGGAAAATGATGAGAGATACTGAAGGTCTTGTGAAGGTACAAGAGCCTGAGCACAGGACAAAGATGGAGGTGAATATTTGACCCATGGACCACGGTGAAGCACCCAAGCCTGGAGGAGGGAAAGGAGCATCTGGGCAGCGCTTTGCTCCACTCCAGACTGGTTAGAGCCTCAGCACTGCAGGGACTCTGCCTGAAGCTTTCGGGACCCTTTGAAGGAGTGAAAACACAGACTAAAGAAAATGTTCTCTCAAGAGCTGGTTGAGGTACCCAGGCTGGAAATAAGGAGAAAACAGTGTATCTCTGCACAGACAAAAGCAGGGGGTAAGGCTCCAGCATCCTGGAGGGCCAGAGTGCATGACAAGGAAGATGAAAATGTCAGCAAAAATCTGAAGGGGGTCCTGGAAGAGCTTCAGAAATCAGACCTGGGCTGAGGGGCCTGGCTGGTATGGCTGTGCCTGCTCAGACGGCAGACAGACCGCCTCCCGCCAGCAATGGTGCCTGCAGCTGCTGCTCAGGAGGACAGGGACTCCTCGTGGGAACCTCCTCTGGGAGACCTGGTCAGGACATTACCACACCAACTGCCCCCATCTAATCACTGCTGCAGAGAGGTAGGAAAAGATCTCAGAAGGGCTCAGGAGGAAACATGACAACGGACACAGGACCAGACGCTGCAGCCAGGGGGACAGCCCCAGAGGTGAGGGCCTTGGAGTAGCCAGGACTAATGGGGATTCATCTCTGGGGCTATGGCATGTGCCAAATGGTATCTAGGGCTCTCTGCATCACAGACACTCAGAAACTCAAGGGAATTCATATCTATTAAAAACCACGGACAGCAGAGCTGGTGGCTTTTATTGGCATGCTAACTCCTGCTGGGGATTAGGAGCGGGTTCCTAGGCTGACTCAGTATCCTCAATGCAGACGCAAGTGTCTACACATTAACATCCAAACACATGACTGAGGCAGTCTGAGTCTGAATGTGTACACGTGCTCTCAGCAATTTCATAGCCACACTATCCATCTAACCTTAGCTGGGATGTTTAAGTAGTCCAAAAAATAAAAATAAAAAAAAAATAAACATTGCTGAGCTCCCCAACTTGAGCCAATCCTACTGAAACCTCCAAAGCTGATGTTACCCCAGTGAATGCTGGACAGAGATTCAAGCACCAAGGGAAAAAATGGAAGCCTCACCATCTGGTGTTGTTATTTGTCTTCAACTCCTCAATGTCACTAATACATCAGAGAGGCAGGGCACAAACATTTCTTCTGGAAGTAGAAATAAGTCTTCTCCTCTTTAGATTCAGGGAAGAGCATCCAGATGATGCATGCAAATCATAGTTGCTCCAAATCAGGAGGGGACTCAGCTTCCTCGCCTGCTGCACACACTGCACTTGCTCTTAGCCCTCTCTTTAAACTCCGTGCACCGAGATTTTGCCATTCCTGCGTCAAGTCATGGTGGTAAATTGTGGGTGGCTATAGCACAGCTCTGTGGGTACTATGCCTGAATGTGCAAATGCGAGGAGATGGCCATCCTCCTACTGGACCTTGTCCTGCCTGCTTCTGGCCATGGGCCTTCCTTCCCGCAACCCTCTCCTGTATCAGAGAATCCATTCCTGTTCAGCAATTTCTCAGGAAATATGGACATGGAGACCAAAGCAACTATCTGGTTTCCTTGTGGCATAATAACCAGATTAATGTCCTTAAACATTTCACTGTGAGGCATCTTCTCCTCCTTTCCCTTCTAAAATCTTCTCCATTTCTTGAAAGTTCTGGTTTAAATTACAGCCACTGAACCTGCAGTGCACAAGTCCTGCTGATGTGGCTGAGCACTGAAAATCTCAGAATAGTGCTTCTTTGTGGGACCCAGGGAAGTTGTACCTAAATCACCTATTAGCTGCCTAGCTGAGAAGCCCCATACAAACAGACCCTCCACTCCTTGCCATCACAGATCACCCCTGTCTTCAGAAACAACCTTTCTGACTTGTGAAATAGATGGTGTTCAGAAGGAAGCAATATCCTTCCTTGTGTTCTGGCTTCTCACAACCTCTGCACTAATGCTTTCAAAGAAAGAACACTATTAAGATAGAAATCAAATGTCACCTCCTAGAAGCTAACCTGGTTTCCTATTAAGTGTTTGACTACACTTTGTTTTTATTACGGAGAAGAGAAGGCTCATTGCAGAACTAGTCAATGTAGCTTTAAAAGTGCATGCAAATTTTGGGGCAAACAAGTCCAAACAGGAAAGGATGCCTTTCAGGAGACCTTCCCATATGCCTCATCCATTTTACCTGTCTACGGAGCAACAAATGCCACTATCATTGCAGGGTGCATAGTCTAAACAGTCAAATATAAATTTCCACCTGCTTGCAAGGCAACACAACTCACTTCACTGAGCTCACAGAGGCAGAGCATCCGTCCCTCCAAGGGCTGGTAGTACACACACATGTGTGTTCACCCACATGTATGCACTGACCCACAAGCAGCCTCCCCTAAGATCCTGGCTCTTTGTGCTTTGCTGGGGAGCTGAGCACACCTCCAATCCTGACTGTGAATCTGAAGGAAGAAAGTGAAGGGGCTTGGTTTGGGTTTTGGCTCAAAATTCAGCAACATCTAGAGAAATGGAGGCAGAGAAGGTTTACAGTTTGAATGACATGAAAGATCTCAGCAACCCCACATGGTTTTGGCCCTTCTGAGCTCAGTGTAGTAAAACATTCAGTTTTTTCTCTTAAAGAAGTTACCAAAGCACTTGCCTCAGCTGGGTTCTAGGAATTCATTATTTGCAGTGGAAGCATGCCTATGGCTCGCTAAACCCTACCACGTCAGCCCAGGTGACCAGACATGTTCACAGTCAGTGGGGAGCTGTGCATACACATCCCACAGGCATAAATATCACGTTCACACTCATCCATTCAGTCTGCTGTATCAAAACCCTAGTATTTTGACTCTGAACTCACTGTTCTTCTCCGACCACTCTGCTGCTATGGTTTTCAGAAAAAGAAAACAATAGAAGTAAATTAACTTTTTCTCCATTCTCCATGCATTTATAGTATCTAGGTAGAAGTACTTAGACTAAATGATGCAGACTGTAGAGCTAACAATGGACTCCTTTGCAGAGTTTAAACCCTGGTCTTTCTAGGAGGGTTGTGCACATGCTAATAGGTACAAGACCAACCTTCTCTACCAGTAAAACAGACAGCCTATCTAACCCCTGCCTACTGTCTTCATGGGCTCCCTAGCTGCCACACAGATGCCTTAGGAGAAACACATATTTGCAGTCTGTTCACATGGGTGGATGTATGCACCATTCCAAAGGAAAGCTGAAGAGCTCCTTCCCAGTCTCAGCACAAGTTGCCAGCATGTTTTTCAGGTGCTGGCCCATTTCTGCCCACGTGCAATCTCAAAGGTTTCAAAACAGCCTCTCAGGTTTGTTTCACCCACATCTCTGCGGTCACCCACGGTCTGGCTTCCCAAAGACACTACAGCACCATGAGAGAAAGAATAAAAACCATGTCTGTAAAACCAGATGAAGATGAACTCCCAGCAAACACAATTCTTTGAGTGTTATGGCAAGGATCAAGGCTGAGAGAGGCAGCTGCAAAGTGCATACTACTCAAGTGCTTTCAAGACATTCTCCAAGTGTATATAGTCATTTTACCAGCTCCTGTGTCAGAGAGGTCACAGTCTGTTCCCTCTAGCTATGACTTATTACAGTACTTGTTTCTGAATCCAATTAGTTTGGCATCACAGCAGGAAACCTCCCTGTGTGTTCTATGCACTGATAGCCCCAACCCACCGGGCTGTGTCAAGCCAAAATGTTTTCCACTCTCGCCAGGGGTAAGGCAAGATGGCCATCCTTGCCACAGCCAGTGGCCTCTGTACCTTCCTGCAGAGAGCCCTGGGAGTTCTGACATGGCACACACAGGCAGTGGTCCCACTGTCCAGGCTACAGGGAGCCCCCAGAAACAGCCCCATGCTGTGTGCACTGATTGCACACCAAGAACTGCTCCCGTGAGGACGTGACCATGGCTTCACGTTCGTGCAGGGCGTCAGGATCACAGACCCAGCTGCAGGCAGTGTCCTACAAGGCTTTTGCATACAGGCATTTGTGCAGGTTGCCTCTAGCTCACACCTACATGTGCAGAATGCACACCTGCAAGGGGAGCCAGACAAAAAACAGGCCAGTAACCTTGAAACACAGCAAGTCCTCATACACGGAAACTCTATGATCTGCAGATGTGAAACAGTTTAACATCAAGGCACAGTTTATCTTTCCCGGGAGCTAAATTCAAGGAGGGACAAACCATCTTCATTCACTTTGCTGCTGCAGAGTGTAAAATCTCTGCAGGAGGGAGAGGCTGTAGAGATCAGAACTGCACAGAACCTGGGGGGCACTCAAGCAAGTCTAAGGGGCTTTTAGCACATCTTCCTAAAACTGCCAAGAGTCAGAGCTTTTGTTCAAGGCTCTCCTTGATATGGCTTTTATAAGCATGATGTCTGGCCAACCCCAAGAGCTGGAACAAGAATGTCTAGTGACCACTCAGTCTCCAAGAATAACTTCCCAGCACCCCGAAGTCTCTTGCACTTACTGCAAATGGGTGGTAAGGGGTGGCAGCAGCAGCACCTCGGGCCCCCGTGGCTGATGGGAGCATGGACAGCCCTGTCGAGAAGATCCCCAAAGCACTGAGGTTCAATCCTGGAATCAGATTGGCTTGTTGCTAGAAAAGCAAAGACACAGAGAAATGGGTAAAATGTGATTTGAGGTTGATGAGGTTGATTTGAGGTTCTCACAAAACAGTGCGAAAGTGATGGATGAGTCCTTTCCTTAGCAGATTGACCCCCTCCCAGTTTCATCTGGTTTCCTTGCTAATGACTCTGAAGTACTGGTATCCCAGGCAGGCGGTCCAGGAGCTTACATTGACGGCCACAACATCGTTCTCATAGGCCTCTCGCAACTTTTTCATGATCTCCACTTCTGCATTTGAACACGCTTCCGTGCTGCCCTTCACCGTGATGGTCCGCTCAGGGTTATAAATGGTTAAATCCTGCAAACTAGATCACATACAGACAAAATTGGAGATGTCGTTATACTTTCTTCAAGTCAAAAAATAGAAAAACTGTCAAATTAGAGAAGAGGATTCCTCCCCTGAGGTATTGTGCTCTTTTCCTAGGCTACAAGCCGTCCCCCTAACCAACAACACTGTCCACACATGAAGGGGAACACGTGCAGGAGGACATGATTGCTTTCTGTTCTGGTTCTAGGGACAAGTGTGTTGGGCTGCAGGAGGCCTAGCCCTTCCCCAGGAGGTTCTATGTGCACGAGGACTTACGGAGAGATTGTGATCTTCGTTCCGGTGTCTTGCTCAATCTTCTTGAGGTTTCGGCCCTCCTTGCCAATCAGTCTCCCAACCAGACTGTTGTGTGCTAGGATTTTCAAGGGAATCTCTTCTGCTCTAAAATGAATTAAAAAATAAAAGCTTAATTTACTGAGTTAGACAAAGGTCTGCCTAGCCTGGAAACCTATCATGTCTAGCATTGGGCAGTAGTAAGTGCAACTGAAGAACCAGAAAAGCAAGGCAGGTCTGTTTCCCACCATCATATATCCTCAGTTTCTGGCAAAGCTTATAGACCTCCAGAGTCTGCTGTCACAGCTCATATTTGATGGGCACTTGTAAACTTTTGTTACATGTTTGCCCATGTGCTCTTTGGAGCTACTTAAGCTTCTGGTCTCCATGGCATTGACCAACACACCACAGTAAAAGTTATTGTGGGAGAAAGCACTGACAAGGGTTTGGTCTGAGTCGAATAGGAGACCATTTCATCTGCATCCATGTGATGGGTATCTACGTCCCCGTCCAGGTTCTGCAGGCAACGATGCCTTTACAGACTTCTATGATCTTCCTCCCTAGTCAGTCCTTGTCTAGACTGGAGAATTCAGTCAGTCCAGAGTCCTGAACACTACCTCTGCTCATCAGCAGCTGTTGTCTGTGTGATGATAAGCCTCACGCTCATAGATCATTTTACATCTATCAACCATGAATTTTCTTGTTATTTTATTGCCTAGTCACTCAAAGACAAACTGCAATTAAATCTAGTCAAAAAAAAGGGTACAATCTTACCCCCAAAAAAGTTCAAATCAAAATAGAAAATTTTCTTCTGGCTTGACATTATTTACAGTATTTTTCTATTTTTCCTTTCCATTTTCCATTTGATTTAGTTTTCCATTTTATCTCCATTTTATTTTCCATTTTAAACAATGGATATTTTTGGTTTCAAATGTGTGTTTTTCATTTCTTTGTAAAGCTGATATAAAATTTTCAAGTAACTTTAATTGTCTCAATTACTCTATTGTGAAATTCCCTCCCACAGCAAGAACCTTCCTCCACTACCAAAGAGCGAAGAGTAGATGAAAAGAAATACCACTGCTGAAATGATTTTTAAGCAATGACTCTGCGTGCAGGAAGTAAATAGAAGACAGTTTCTCTATCATTGACTTTAGTATTGACTTTAGTGGGACTCTTCCACTCAGTGAGTTCTCTAGACATGCAAATTAGCTGACCAAATTTCTAGCCCTTCCACCAAACCTGCTGATTTTGCTAAGGCGGGTATACTGCATGTTACACTTACGATTTAGTTTCGTCAGCCTCCTTCTGCATGATATCAAGTATCATGCGACATGCTTCGGAACACCCTTCCGGTGTGGCATGGATGGTGATGGGCTTTTCAGCTGCACCAGCATTCTCTTTTCGATGGATGTCAACCCTACAGTGAAACAATCAGCAGAGAGGAGCCCCCTGAGACCATACTGACATTGCAAGAAGGCTTTTGAGAACTTATGAGATCAACTTGCTATTCAGAAAGGCTCGTTTCAACATCTGCTCAGCTAAATCTTTGGGGTGAACCTGGGTCTCGACCATCACCCTGTCTCACATAAGCCCAGGTAGTAGTTTGTTTCAGTTGGTTTAAATCATTTTTGACTCGGGTTTGGACTACAGTTGCTTCTATGATCTGAGGTCTGCCTAGGAACCCAGGAATGTCAATCAAAATGAAATGATACATCAAGACAGGGCTGAACAAATCCTCAGCTGAACGAAGCGCTGAGCAACCTGACCTAACCTGATGCTAGTCCCACCTGGAGCAGGAGACTGGACTAGAGACCTCCAGAGGTCCCTTCCAACCTCAGTCTTTCTGTGAAAAAAACATGAGGCCATACAGAGAACAGCTGCTGCCAGGACTGTTGTATGTTCTTCAGGAGAGAAAGGTAACTTACCAGTAGCCAGTGTTTTTCACGATATGGAGTCATACATGCACGTTAACAACAGCACTTGTACTCACGCCCTTCCATGTGAGACCAGAAAGTTTTCCCTTGCGGTATCTGTAGAGACTGTGCTCTAGTTCCTCTGATCCTTCCCCTCAGCACATGGCAGAAAGGAGGAACATGCCTGCTTCCATTTCAGTTCCTCACTGCAGAACCGTACCTGGCAAAGGCCCTGAGAAAGAGGGAGAGAGGAAAGCAGGGTAGGAGACTCCCATATGTGAACCATGCATTTTGAAGAACATGGGTTACTTGTAAGCAACCTTTCCTTCTTCTCCAAGTGTGTCCACATGTTCTTTCCACCAGAGGATGACTCTGCGCAGTCATCCTGCCGTCAGTAACCTGGCAGCGATCTCAGGGTCCCGTCAGTCAGCTGCTGGCGGCACTATGATAGAAGAGGCTGTGCGAGCCTGGATCTTCTGGGTATGCTGCAGTACTTGCTGCTTGGCTGCACAGCAAGCGCCTGGAATGGAAACGCTGCACAGTCATTCATCTCCAGTACGATGCCCTGTGGCCAAGACCAGATGCTCCAATTTCCCGTTTTTGTGAGAGATCCATGTGCTGACTGAGATTGGCACTGGTCATTGCCCAGCAGAGACTGCAAGACCAAGGGTTGTGATCCAAAGAGTTCCCTCAATGAAACGTTTGGACACCACTGGCTCATGGTGGCTTTGTACAGACCAGTTCTCCTAAAATTTCATGAACCAAAGTGTTGGAACATGGATTCTTAGTCAACTGGAAAGCAATGGGTAGAGAGGGAGCAGTTATGTGAACTTTCCCCAAGCTAAGAGAAAAGCCTGACTCCATCAACTTCAAAATGCACCCCAGTGTGATTAGAGCTAAGCACTGGAACAGAGGAAAGGAGGGATAGAGTCTGATCCTTTTAGCAGATTACATCCGTCTAGCAGATTTCCCACATCTATTAATTAGAATTGCTTGGGCAGGAGAATGAAGAGGTGCTGGAGGAATCTGCTGCCCTGAGAACCCGACCTTGCTAGGCACATCTATGCCTCTGACACTTCCCAACAGAACAGGTGGATCTGACTTCCCTTAGGCTGTGTCTGCAATCCAAAGTGGGCAAGTTGTATATTGTCACTTGCATGCGACATCCTCTAATATGTTCTGAGGACTCTGTGGATCTCCAGCATGATGACATGAAGAATCTGTTCCTTCAGAGACATTGATCCTGGGCCTGCCAACTTGCCAAGGAAGCTCCTGACAGACAGGGAGGCATCCATTGCAATTCCCTTTGCAATAGCAGGGGAGAAGGCAAATGCATTATGATGCATCAAAGAAGATGATGACAGGCTCCTATTCCAGAGGGGTGCTGTGATATCTCACTGGCTTGATGCTGACAGTTCTGCTAGTCTCCTGGGGGTAGACTGAATGGGAATCTACAACAGGTCTCACAATCTCACTAACTGGGAAGAGTCAGGCAACTTCTTGAATTCACGAGTAACTGAGCTTGGTGAAGATGAGAAGTGTTGTAAGGCATGAATAGAAAGCATTACACCATGGTGATCTTCTACCAGTTCATCACTGACATATGAGGACAAAGTCACTGCTAAGAGCATAGATATATGCCTTTGTAACAAAGAGGAGCTGAGACCACCAGTGTAGATGGACTGAATGGATGCACTGAAATGACAATTATTCTGGGTAATCACTGGTGAGGGTCTTGCTGGCCTGCTGACTGCCATCCCCACCCCAAACCTGAATATGCAAATATGTGAGTTCAGTTTGTGTAGAGGAGATAGGATGCCAAAAAACAGCTACTGTATTTGGGCATGTCCCACCCCAAACAAGGGGAGGGTAGAGGAGGACTCCGGATTTCCCACCATGTCCTAGCACTACTGTTTTACAGCACCAGTCCAACAGGAAAATGAAGAAGGTGAGCTTCAACTTCCATATACCCAGCAGCAGCTGGCCTGGGACCCTGGGGTGCTACAGGGAGAACAGATTGGGGCAGCAGACACTAGGATCAGAGGGACAGGAAAAGGGCAGATTTGCCTGTGGTGCAGCAGGAAAAGCCCCAAGGCGCTTCAGGGTGGCCTGCGAATGCTTCAGAGACCAAGGGCCTTGAAAGGAAAGGCTTCTCCAGAGAACGGTACCACGTGTGTATTGGGGCACCCCAGCCCCTTGGCTGCTTAGTAAAGATGGTTCTCCCTCTTCATTCAACTACAAAGGCAGCAATGATGCTGAAGGTCTTCCGGATTGAGTTGCTGGCCTGGGCTCCTTTTCAGTCAAGAGGAAGGCTCAATCTAGAGAAAAATTTGCCCTCTGGAGCTCAAAAAAGTATCTCTGGCCATTGCTGCATGTAGAAGCATGTAGTGCTGCATGTAGTAGCTACATACTTGGAGGATTCTGGGACTCCGAACAGCTCTGGATAAGAGCAGGGACTGTGCAACAGGGGTTTCACTAGCTCCCTTGATCCCAGATGTGCCAGGATCAGTGCCCCTGAGTATGCACCTCAGGAAGGAGATCCCAGCAAAAGCTGCAGGGCACATGAGCACTGAGGCCTCCCAAGGGTGCCCTAAGCAAGGATAAAGCTGTGGGTTGACACTCCAGACCAGGCTGCTGTTACAAAGTCAACACAAGAGTGCAATGTTGCATGTGCCAGGGCCTTGCTGGAGGAAGACGGTGCACTGGAGGCCAGAGCTGCCACTTTGGCTGGTGGGAGAAGGCAGAGCGAGGCTGTCTCACTTCCCAGAAGAGGTTCTCCTGCAACTGCAGAGCCCAGTGAATTCCCAGGTCTGACAAGGTTCACACCTTGTCTGAGGCTGGGGCAAAGGTGGCAGCACTGTGGCATGTGGCCTCCTCTCAGGCAAGCCAAAACACAGCTCAAAACATGGAGCATGGCCTTACTTCATGGCACAAGGTCTTCAGGGCAGGCACTGGAAGCCAACACACAAGGAGAGATGGCTCTGCAGGGGAAACTGTTCCAAGCAGCAGTGTTTCACCTCAAGTGCATGGTTGGGAGAAACTGGCAGCAGGCGCATCCTACCTTTCACACCACGCATGGAGCAGGAGTCAGGGCATGCAAAGGAAAACTTTCCAGTCTCGGGTAGCAGGGCAGGGATACACCCACTGCTGAACATACAAGGGGACTCACCTGAAGAAGAAGGGTTTGAGGCTGACTTGGATCAACTAAAATTTGTTAGCACATTGCAGCTGGAACGGCAGCATGTGCCTTCACAGCTACTATGTGGCCACACTCTATGGCTAGACCAAGCTGTTGGTCTCATAAAAGAGCTCCTCTCCCTACAGTTCTGGCTTCCTTTTTGTATAAGCCTCTTTTTGCAATCTGTGCGAGCATTATGTCTGTTAAAAGCAAACAATGTGTTTTGACTTGTTCAGTTGCAGACCATCGCCTCTTGCTAATGCGAGTCACCCACAATCTCTGTCCTGCCAGGAAACGTTTGTGTCTATTTTGCTTCATGGACAAGGAGAGAAGGTTACACCCAGAGAAAGAAATTGGCCTGTGGTCTTCTCCCAGCTTTGCTTTCTGCAAGGTACACTGAGACATGGGTTTTACCCTCTCGGGGCAGCTTCTCTTTCAACTTGACTGAGTCCTAGGTTCAGTCAAAGGACACAGACATGCAAATCTTCACATATTTCTCTTACCCAGATTGAAGATTAACTTTCATACCAGGACAGTCAGGCTTTGGCATCAGTCTTTACCTATTACTGGCAGAAGTGAGTACCAGCAAAGATAGCATCCTCCTGAGCTATGCTGAGCTATACACTACTTATACTCGCAAACCACCAGGACACCTACCATGTTGGAAACCATATTACAAAAATCAGTAGTGGTCAGCATGTTTCAGAGACAGCTGATTACCAGCTGGGTCCAGAAGAAATTCGGCTCAAGCAGATGTGCTATTATGATTTAAATAATTTCCTCTAAAAGCTTCTCTGAGAAATAGGACGCCCTGGTGGATGTTCTGGTACAGGAGTCCTATGTCCTGTGGGATCATCGATTTCAGGATGATGAACATGGGAGAAGGCAGCTTTGGGTTAAACACAAACAAATCTGGGCAGGAACAGATTGTGCAAGAAAACCATGCAGAAAATCAGAAATGAAATCAACATAAACATTAACAAGAGAAACAATGAAAACTTCAGCAAGACAGTCCTTTTTTTTTCCAAAAATAAAAAACGTTCAATCGAGAAAACGCTTCAAACAGTTACGAAAAGCACATTCCTTTCAAGGTTAACATTCACACAGTGCCACATTTCCCCCAGAATATCTCTCGCCCATATAGAGTGCTAGAGGATGAGCAAATCCCAAGGGCAAAGACCACATAGGCAATGGTCACTGCTTTCAGGATTCCCCTTAACAATTTATCCCAAATTTACCATTTTTTTTTCTAAAGCCTTGGCCCAAGCCACTCCCATAGAGTGAGGGATACACAGTCAAAGCAATAGTGGCTGAGAGAAGCAAGCCGATCTGTTTTGGGGGTGTTATCTGGGCTTGCTATACTCTGAAGTCCAATGTAGGGCCAGGCCTCTCTTGCTTTTTAAAGCATTGGGCCTCAGAAACCTGCTTCTGGTGGTGGTTAGTGTGGCTCCCCCTCCAAGAGACTTGCTGCACTCAGATCTCACTGGGCAGCAGCAACAATTTAGGAAATAATAGCATCTGAAGCGAGACTCAGTGTTGCTGATAATACCGGGGCCAGACGCATAGCTTCAGTGCACCCAACGTTGTTTCTCCCAGCGGCCAGGCAAAGGCACTGCCTGCCCCAGAGGAAGCAGGAGGCAACAGCTTATTTCTGAATTCAGGCTGCAGGTTTAGCGGGCTTGCCCCATGGGCTCTTACCCTGCACCTGGTGGGGGCAGAACGCTGCATCCCCCTCACTCCCAGCACTCAGTACACTCCTCTGAAGGTTATAATCAGATAAAACAGCATTTGCTGACAGTCAAAAGCAATGAAACATTCTTAGCACACAAAATAGCCTGCCCTGCCTCTGACCCCTATATGCCATGTGCTGGGGACCTACAGAGTCCTGTGGAAGGAAACAAAACCATTCGAGGTACTTACTTGGACTGGGTTTGCTTAGTAAGGTTCTTTATGGTCAAGCCCTCCTTTCCTATGATCGCACCAACAAACTGCGTGGGCACCAGCATCCGCAGTGGGAAATCGAGCTGTTTGGGCTGTGAGGAGCCCCCCGGGGAGGAGCCCTGCTCCCTGGAAGAGTGGCCCCCGCGGCGGGATCGCTGAGGGGGCGGAGGGGAGCTCACCTCTTCATCCGGGATGTAGGAAATCTTGAAGGAATAATTCTCAAACTGGTGGCCGCTGAGCTTCTCAATTGCTCTGAAAGGCAAGCAAATGATGGAAGTGGTGAGTTTGAGGCTTCGGGAGTGTGTCTCTTCAAGAGGTGAATATGTCTTCAGCAGTCCTAAGCACTCATCCTTGCAAAGACCCCAGCAGGACCATGGTCCTTCTCTCTCCCTAATTCCTTCTCCCTTCCTACTTCCTTCCTCTCTCATCCTACTCGGAAGGTGACTCAGAGAAGCCAGAATCCATCAGCTATCACCATGCTGAGGAAGACACCCCCAGCAAGATGGGACAATGTTCCCTTCCCAGCTGGGCCAACAGCCAGGCTGACACCAGGTCTGGAGGCATGGCCCGCCTTCCTCGGGCAAGGTAGGAGGCAAGCCCAGGAACACACCACTTCATACAGGGGGGAGGAATGCAGCTCCCATCGGTGCTAGACACGAAGGAGGGTGAGCATCTTCCGAAAAGGCTAGCCAGAGACAGCAGGGCCCTATGCTGTCACACGAAGCCAAGGCAAGAGGGGGAGAGGGATGGAGGATATCCTGTGCTGCATGTCCGCGTGAACATCTTACAGATCTGAAAACAGGAGGTAACATCCAAAAATGAATTCAAGTGGCAGAGAAGGATGGTTAGAGATGGCCAGTGCACGCCTGAGCACATGTCAGAGAAAGGCCTGTTTAAAGCTGCTTTGCACATCCGCCCCGTAATGCTGGGAAAGGACCAGAGGGGATTACCACCAGGCAAGAGGAACTGGCAGAGCAATCAGGAGGGAGCAAATGGTGAGTGAGAGCTGAAGGGCTGGGGCTGAAGTACCTGGGCAATTACATTTGCCCCAAACTCCTTCTCAGCTGAGTGATACAGAGGATATACACTTGTAATTTCAGATTGCCATGACTTCTACAAGTGGAGATGGCTTGAGCCATATTTACTTCCAATTCCTCTTTCTACTGCATTTTATTCTGGCTATTTATAGGCAGGCATACAAGCACGTTGCTGTAAGAAGCTTCTTGCCAGGCCTGTATTTCACATATAACATGTACTTCTGCAGTTTCACAATCTCCTTCTGAAATCTGTGCAGTGCCTTGCAATCAGATTTCTCTGCTGAGGTCTTCCTTCTGATCCGTTTCTAACATAATGTATTTTAAACCGAATACACTTTTACCCATGAAACGAGCCTAGAGCCTTTCTTCCCTGCATCATTCAGTTGTGTGTCAAGCCACAGAGCACTGAGCCATCACCACACAGGACTGACTTCAATCCAGCTAGATGTGACCGATCAAGGTGTCTTCAATAATCCCGAAGTTTCTTACTCCAAAGCACCAAGTGGTGCTGTGCTGGTGAGAGCCCTCTCTTTGTCACACTTTTTTACCAAACACCCGAAGACACCTCAGTTCATGATGCATTTGTTTGTGGCCCATAGTATCTTCCACTGCCCTGCTCACAGTTGCCCGTTCTCAGGTCAGTTCAGAGCCGACTGTGCACCTAGCGTGGCTTCTTTGCTCTGCCCAAGGAGGACTCTCTTGCTGCCTTGCTCTTGGGCTGGCCAAGTAACCACATCTAGTTTCCAGGACCAGTAAATCATTGTTCCTATCTCTGTCTTCACATCTAAAGGATCCTTTAATTTATTTGGTTTTACAGTAGCAATCATACCTTTATTGCACCCAGCTGGCCTCTTTATCTGTTTTATTTGGTACACTTAAACTTTTAATTTAACCTCTGTGCAAATGAGACTTTCAATGGCATAAGAAACATTGGGCTGAAGCCTCAATCTCTATATGGGACCTATTCTAGATTAATTCCAGTCTACTATCACTTTTTTTTTGGGGGGGGGGGGGTGGGGGGGAAATGCATTTTGAATTCTCTCTGGTAAGACTCCTGGTAAATCCTTTAGCACATCTATCTCTGTTGGCAGTTGTGCAGCTACAACTTTCTGTCCCATGCTGCTGTGCAGTGTCTGTTCTTACGTAGAAAAAACAGTGCTGTATCCTCTCGGAAATGGAACATGACTCTCACTGCCTTTTGCATTGGAAAACCTTGCTTTCTACACACATCAATTTACCATCAAGTAAAACCTCTGCTGCAACTGTTTTTCCACCATGATCACTTTGTCTTATTTCAGTGTTCTGCTAAGTGGCAGGACACAGAATTGGCTCCAAACTTATTAATGTTTGCATTTGGGAACTAGCCTTACTGTCTATAGCGTGTTTTTTTTTGCATGAACTCAGTTTTGACTTGCCTCTTAGTTACATCAGAAGTACCTTGGCCACTAATTATGAGATATGTTAATCACTTACTTGTAGCTAATAGCTTGAAATAGCCCTTACGTTTCTGAATTAACTCCTAAATTGCCAGAGTTCATAATTTTTTCTCCTTTGGATATGACAGATCTTGAAGGATGACTTTAAACGAGCACTACTCCATTGATCACCAGGCATAGGAGGTTCTTCCATTCTTTTGAAGTTTTTCTTGACAAGTGGCATTTCTTCAAGTCTCTTCTATAGTGTTTCTACACATCACACAAGCAATTTATCTTCTGCTGACCTCCATCCTCTTCAGAGACTGGCCGTTGACCACTTCTCTCCACCTCACATCTTTTAACTATTTATTCATCTACCTTCTCCATGGCAGGGGAACATTTTGAAAGCCTTTTAGAAGTTTATTAACTGGTTTTCTTGTGCTTGTTGTTTTCTTTAATGAGCATCCTTATTTAGGACAGTCTCCTTTTTGTATTAAATATGACTGTTGTGGATGTATTGTATCATTCCTGTGAGAAAGATACATCTACGTACATGGCAGTCATGGTTACCAATTGGCTCTTTCACTGGAATATTTTGAACCAGGTCTGCACGCTGCCCAAGAACAAGGCAAGTGATGATTATCTTTTTCTTAGCTCCAGGAAGCAGAAGTTGACACTCTCTGAAAATCTGCATTTCCAACTTGAATTTTCCCCAAATGACAAGGGGCGTCTGGTCATATTCTACCACTGTCACCCTTCAGGCTGGGCGGCTAGATACACCAATGATGAATATAGTGCACTCCCAATTCACACCTAGAATTCCAGCCTGTGAAGATGGCTCCTCGATGAACTGCTTATCCAACCCGATTTGCATTTTTCTAGAGCCATTTGCTCCCTGAAGACAAGGCCACTTTGGAGAACACAGCTTGAGACCACATAGAGGCTTTCAGGAAAGACAGGATCCAAAAGCCATTGCAAGTCAGAACAGATGAGAGCCACTTGGAGGCAAGAGGAGAAGAAAGGGGAAAAACATAGAGCTAGCATGGAGAGCCTGGGCTGATGGCCCAGAGATGGACAAATGGTGCCCGCACACAGACCCTGGGAGACCTTAAGAAACCTCATCTCCCAGAGAGGAGAGGTGGTGGGAGATTGGTCAGCATTGGGGAAGAAGAGAAGGTGGAGATGACTCTTGGCCCCAAAACAGTGAGGACGCAGAACTCCAGCTAGCACCTGTCTTCAGGGAGAAAAAAATAATTCAGTGTAATTCTAAAAATGTCACAGCATTGTATAAGACCTGCTGAGTTGAGCGCCTGACAAAGAGAAGAATTAGGACCCAGACATCCTTGTTTGACAATTCACATAATTTTTTCTCCATCAGGTACTGCCTGATCACCCACATCTTGATACAAACGATCCTTAAGGATCAGCAGACCCCTGGAGTAGAACTCAACCCCCCACCTCATTTTTAGACCTGCTGATAGTGCAATCATCAGTAGAAAGAGACAAGGAATACTAAGCTTTCAAAGTGAACAGTAGAAGCAAGACACAACGCAGCCCAAGTTAAAACCAAATTATGTTTGCTATATCTTAAGGAAAGCTACTATTTAACATTTCAGCATGATCCACTCAGATCTGAGCAAAGCGCTTGCTGCTGCATCCAGCAAACTTACTCCCACATCAATTAAAAATCACTTTGGACACAAGCACAAGCAGTTTGATGGCTCCAAGAGGGGACAGACAGATAGCCTTTAAGATACTTGAACATTAAGATCTTAGAAACAAGCTTGCGAGGCCTACAGAGAAGGAAAAAAAATAATAAAAAAAGATTTGATGCAGTTTAGAAAAATGGCCAGCAGAAAATACCTAGACTTCACTGGGAAAGGGAAAAGTTAGGGTGATTGTCAGAAAATTTTCCTATCTGGAAGGTCTGTGTTAGGTGGAGTTGATGACAAGGCTGGTTGAGGCCTGGATCATCTAGGGTCTATTCTCCCTCAACACTGAAGGGCTGCAGCCTTTTACGGAGAATACCACAGAAATACAGACAACTTCTGTCCTCATTATGTGGAGATAAACAAGCCCTCACCAGTTCTGTGGAGCATGAGAAAAAGTGGCAGCCACCTGATTTGGTAAACTTGTAAATATTCCCAAGGGGGAGAAAGAAAGAGAGAGAGAAAAAAAAAAAAAGTAAAATAAAACAAAAGCCACTTACACTTTTGCTTCTTCTTTAGTTGCATATGTTACGTTGACAACTGCTGTTTCTGTATCTGTGTTGACTGAGGGAAAAGGAACACAGGATGAGTTAGTGCATGTAAGGAGAGGGCCTTCATCTCCTTTTTTGGCCCCCCTAGGTACATCAGCCAATTGCAAAAGTGGGAGTTGAGAGTTGGAGCTTGAGTCTCTCATACTGGATGGCCCTAGCCACTGTGTAGGGAATGAACTTGCACATGGAACTTGTCTGGATTGCCAGGGTGATCACCCCCTACCCCAAAAACTGATAACTGTGGCCTGGGCAGCAACAAGCATCATTAAACAAGACAATGAATTAGACTCATTTAATTTGCAAACTGCTCAGAGGTTTTTTAGCCCATGCCCAGATCCATGGGTGAGTAAAGCACGAGTATCTTAAAGTTGCTATGCTCCACTCTGCTGGACTGCCAAACATCTGGTGCTTCTCTGCTCTGCTCAGCCAACTTCAGTCCCTCTCTACGGACTGAAAAAGCAGCTGTGCCCTGGGGGAAAGGAGCTGATCTCAGGTGCTGGGGGGCACAGTTGGGCATAGCTAAAATGCATACGAGACCCAATTCTGCTAAGGTCAACTTAAATCACCATGCCCACCTGGGAATATTTTGCAGCCATGTATCTCTCTTTTGACACTTGTGTATGTGTGAGGCAGCATAGTTGTACTTTCCCCATTGCCTGTGCTCTAGTCTAGTTCCAAAACAACTTGCTAGGCAAGCCTGTGAGCCTGAGCCAGGGCCTCCAAGATGCATCATACACAGAGTGAAGACAGATCTCGGACAGTGCTGCTGTATTTTTTCCCTGAGAACAAGGATGCAGCTGGACAAGCAAAGGAGATGTCCTTTGCCGATTTAAGATGGAGATCCTGGCAACTCAAGGTCCTTTAGTCTGAGCTGCAAGCAGATGACTGCTTAGATCTCTCTCTTACAGCTTCCCTAGAAAAGTCATGTGGTGTGTGGTTGGACACTAGGCTTAGCTGGCGATAGCTGTTCTACCCAGCCAAGCCAAGGCAGCACTGGGCAGCAATATTCTTCCTTTGTGTCCTGTGTTCTTAGAGCTTCCTCTGCCTTTCCACTTCCCTCTGTGCAACAGGACTGATCAGCAGGAGATAAATTAATACTGGGAAGCCTCACTTCACTGACCAGCCAAGACTTGGTTGCATTTCATAGCTCCGGTGGGAAAAACTGCATTGTGCCAGACAGGAACCAGAGGAAAGGCACTAAAGGCTCAGGGCGTCACTTCTGAGCACAAGAGTATCCCGAGAGCAGGCTCTAGAACACAGACTGCAGAGAACAGACTCTGCTTCTGATGCTGTCATCATCATCCTGTGTGGAGAAAGGTGTCTCTGCCTACAGCAGAGGCCTTTCAGACTGTGGGAAGCAGTGCTGTTCATAAAAAGTACAGCATACACACAGATGCCATCTAAAGCTACCTAGGCTTTAGGCATCCACCTGACCAAGGGGAGTTTAACATGTTCAGCTGGAGCACCTGGTCCTGAAGGGCTGGAGGAGAGACTAGCAGGTTTGAATGTGGCTTCTTTGAGATGCGCACCATGTCTTGGGGCCTTTTGTCATACATTTTTATTCTGAGCATCTTCCTGGTGTGGGGCTGAAAATTGCTTCCAGTGATTCACTCCTGTCTTAAAACTGACTGCTGAGTCCTTTGTGGCTTAGCGAGAGCATTTCATATCTGGCAGGGCCAGAAACAGCTTTTCAAAAATACACTCAAAATATTCTGCATGTGACTGCCCTGAAAAAGATCCAGCAGCAAAAACACATTCTTCCATGTGCAGATTGTGGCCTTGCTAACTCTGACATCTCAACTCCAGCTGGGGATATGCATACAGGTGCTGGTGTAGGTGCTGGATCTGCAACTGTCCCAAGCTGGTTCCAGCATCCAGGGTTTGACTAGGAAGGCTACAGCATTTGTCTAGAAGGCTGCAAGGCCAGGCCTTGACAGACTTACAGGGGTGAGGGGTGAGAGCCAAGAGAATGCATGTCACAGCTGGACATAACTGGCAGTGCTGCTCAGAGTGAGCTGATACGATGGCAGAGGCAGTCCCAAACAATAACATGCATTTCATTTTCATGAGAGGATTAATTCCGAGTGCTGTCAGCAGAAAAACAAACTGTTGCACAGTCCCAGACTGGCCCTGTGCCTGTGCAGTATGGGCAGCCACATGCCTGACTGTTCAGGGACATGTGGAATGGGCTCTGGGCACCTCCTGGCGTTCTGTGCAGGCAGTCCAGTGCTTCTTGATCTGCTCTGGCAAAAACCCCTTCCCATGCCCTGCTCAAACAGCATGCAGTCAGTTCGTGTCATCACAAACTGCATGCCCTTCACAGAGACAAGGGCTTATGTCTGGCAACCATGAGAAGCCAAGCCAGCAGAAGCATTGGAGGCTGGAGGATTCATGGCCCAAGTCATCCTGCCACCGGACTGATGGTCCTGCCTCTGCCCTGTGCTGCCAGTAGAGGTTGGGAACATGTATCAGCAGGATTTAGCCCAGTTCCAAATTATTGAGCAAGCAGTTTCCACCCTATTAGGTCCTGAAAGAGTGTTTTTTTTCTCCTGCAGCAGGGATGCAGAGCTGGGGAGAAGTGCTGGGATTTTTGCACAGATGAGGACCCATGCTAGACTGTCTTACCTTGCTCTACATTGTCCACAGTCCCATACTGAGCTAATAGGCCATCCAGTACCTGTGAGAGAAAGCAGCAAACAACACAGGTGAAGCAAGCAGGAGAGGTTGCTGGGCAGGTGGGTGCTTTCCTGCTGTCCTTGGCCAGCCTTGGCAAGGAGGAGGCAGAGGGAGAGTCAGGCTCAAACCCTATTTCACCCATGATGTAGAACTGACCTGCAATAGGCTATGGGCTCCCTGGCCTGCTTCTGCTGGATTTCAATACCCAGCTGTTGTGACAGATGTACTAAAGGCACTTTGAAACTTATTAGAGAGAGTACTGCCCCCTCAATGCATGATCAGGCAGTAAGCCCAGTTTCTGCAAAGGGCACTGAAAACACATGGGATTTGCGTTCTTAGTGGTCAGACTATATTCAGAGTTGGCAAAGAAGCATCCTAAGAAAGAGATGGCTTTCTTAGTACAAACAGGACTGTCACCAAAGGAACTACAGAGCAGAGTCTCTCTGCTCATCTTCCTGATAGCAGGCATCAGAATTGGAAGCCACTCTAAGGGGAGCACAGCCACCATGTCTAAGGCTGAGCAAATACACTTATCTCAAAGAGCACTTGATATTCCTTCTCCTCCAAATTGGGGCATTTTCCATCCACCCTAGATGGGCCGATGATCAGAACCACGGACACAAGACACACTCCCAGTGTTGCATCAGAGCGCCCTGCAGCTGGTATTTGCTGGGTTGACCTCTCGGTTGAGTTGTTATCTGGAGGACTTACCTATTCTGTGATTCTTACTTCAGTCTCTTTCATAGCTCATGCATTAAGGTAGCCAGTCTCCTCCCTGCCTTGCTCGTCCTATAGCCTCATAGTGATAAAAGATGCAGCTGAGCATCAGAGAAAATGCCAATTTTCTCAAAGCAGGTGAGCAGAGAAACATCGGCACACAGACTCAGCGGCACTCACAGCTGTGTTCGAGACAGCACTGTCTCAAACCTTTCGGAGCCTTTGCCTATCTGCTTAAATCAACCTGCCTCCATTATCTCAAAGACCCTCTATTGCTCAAAGCAGTCCTGGGATCCTGAGAGCCACAATCAGGCAGGAGACTTCTCCTTTACACCACGGATTACTCTCTGCCTCCCGTCCCAGGTTACTAGGAAGATAAATGGGAAGCTTGGGCCGATCACATGCTCTTGGTAGCTCAGCTACTGCTGCTCAGACAAGAATGGAGGACGAGGAGGAAATAAATGGGAATGCTTTAAAATCACCCTGCCCCTGGAGGGGAGACAGAAGGGAAGCACAGTGCTTCTTACCTCCCACTGCAGGTGGGGGGGAATATTCCGGATTTGGATCTTTCTGCTCCTGCAAAGACAAAACTCCAGGTTATGACTTGAAGGAATGCACATGCCACACATTGCAACAGGAGGGCAGCGATTCCCAAAGGCTTTCTGGAAACCAGATGCCAGCTGGTGAGAACTTGCAAAAACACCTGGCTTCCCAGACTCACAGAGAGCCCAGGGCTGACTGAAAGCAGCTTTCTTTGAAGGAGCTCCAAGAACCAGAGAAAGCCGTTTCACTCAGCTCTCAACTGGCCACTTCCTGATGGGGCTGAACTTGTCTCAGGAGAAATCCCTTCCCATCATGGCTGTTGTTCTGTGTTTCCTAGGAAACCTCTCCAAATGAAAACCTCCAGATTCACAGCACACAGTCATATAGGTACAACCAGAATCACAGGGCCCCTGCACATACGCACATAACCAATCATGCTGTCCCCGCCAAGTTCTGGGCCAGCTGTGAGGGCCCTCACTTAGCTCACAAGCCAGGACAGCCTTGTATGTCCTGGGTTGGTGGACGACACAGTGCCCAGACACCCGAGTCTCACTACTCAGTGCCCTGCTTTCCACTCCATCTCTGAGATCAACACAGCAACAGCACTCACATAGTGGTGTTTGCTGGCTTCATGGTACACCAGCACCAGGGCTGGTGCAGTTAATGGAGTATTATCTTTTCTTTTTTGCCACTGTTTTCTGAAAAGATCAGCTGATGAAGTTGACTTACTCTGCAGTTGCACGACCACTAGATGTGATGCAACAAGCAGTGGGAGAAGTGGCAGTTGCAAAGGTCAGAGTGGGACCACCCCTCTCAATGGCAGAAATTAGTTTTCATGTCAAAGCACTTCCTCACGCACACACAGGCCTAGTTTTCAGGTATGGATCAGCAGCTGGAGGTATCACTGGTTTTGCAAAATTCTGTCCTTCCTTCTGGAATTCTTTGTGCCAGATTCAATAATGCAGCAGAAAGGAAGATGAGCTCAACGAGGAATTAATACGAGCTATAAGAAGAGCAAATTTGTTGTGTGCAAAGACAATTTTGCAGCTGCCCATGGGGCTGTAGGGAACAGCCAGTTCTCCTTCCTGTAGGTGCAGAAGCTAACCAGTGAAATAAAGACTGCAGGAAAAGGTAGACTGTAGCTGAAGAAAAGAGGAACTTTCTTTGGCCCACTTACTTATTGCCAGCCCCTAACAGTAAATCAACCAGGAATTTAGCTTAGAACAAAAAAGGAGGCAAAGCTTCAAGTAACAACAAAAAAAATGATAGCAACAACAGCTTCAATATCTTTTGGGAAAAAAACGTGCAGCCTATGAATCACAGTTCCACAGCAGTGCTGTTGGACTCCTCTGAGGGGCTCCTGGCCAGCCACTAACGCAGAGCAGAACTGTCCCCAGTACCAGCTCTGGGCAGCCCTACCTTTGCCTACCCGAGTCCCCAAAAGCTGCAGCAAGTGAGATCACGCTCTCTGGTGAACTGTCCCAGGGTTGCACGACCCTCCTGGGGGAAAAGCTGCTCCTCACATCCAACCTGAACCTCCCAAGCTCCAACCTTTTGCCTCTGCTTTGCTGGTCAAAGTGATCCAGGAGCTTTCTTCTCCTTGAGGACCCTATGCCTCCAACCCTAGCCCATCTCGGCAGCCCTCTGCAGCCCATCTCCAATTTCTTCAGCTCCCTCCTGCAGCTGGGGCCTGAAACTGGACACAGAATCCAGGAGTGGCTTCCCAGCACTGAGTACAGGGGATAGCAGCTTCCCTTAAGCTGCCAGCCTTGCTCCTGACCCAGCACAGTCTCAGTCTTACCCAGCCCTGATGAAGAGCATAGTATGGGCTTGTATTAAACCAGCTGCTGGGAGTGCGGAGGATTGCCAGCAGCCCTAGCTTACTGCCAGCACTCAAGAGGCTTTGAGCTGAATCTTTCAAGGCTTGCAGGATGAACCTTGGGCCATCAGCAGTGGTAGCAGAGCTATGACTAGCTTGTCCTCACCAAAACTCTTTGCCCTGACTGCCTGAACCATCCCAGGGCTGACTGCTCGTTTCCTAAAGCTTGGGCACCTCCTGTGGCACACTGTCCTTGGCTGTTCAGTCCAAGAAAGAGCGTAGTTGTTTTTAGAGCTCAGATGGAAACAATGAAAAGTGAGGACTGATGACAGACGTCTAATGACAGAGTCATTGCTGATCAGCCCACTGGGACAGAGCTGCTGGCTGCATCACGAGGGTAGGGTAACACTCTGTCTCAAAGTGTCCTGGTGACAGGCAATGTGATGACACCAGGAACCCTGCTCTGCAAGATGTTACTGCCGAGCATCCAACAAAGGCAGGGAAACTGGAATAGCCTGTGTTTGTAGGGCCAGGTGAACCAGCAGCTCATGCAGGACCATTCTCAAAGGAGTGGAGTGCCTAACCTACTCAATTTCTGCAAGAAATCCTATGGATTTAGCCTCCATTCCATACTGCCAGCCATTAGCAAGCCACTAGCAACACATGCTCTGAAAAAATGTTTGAGAGCCACTACAGCCTGTGCACAGACCTCTGCTTGCTGCCGTCTGTGACTTTAGGAGCTCTGCTGTCCTGCAGACTACGGCCAGCAACCCTGAAAGCCACGATGGGTGCTCTTAAAAAAACCATATAGCCTTATTTCATCATTGATCAACTGTCTTTAACAACTGGAAAATAAGACCACTGAAAATGTAGCATTTAGAAGAAATTCACATCTTGCCTCCTTCACAAAACAAAGAAAAAATGAAATCAACTATATGAGCTGACAACTATTCGGTGGCTCATTCTTTGAAAAAGGTCCAAATAATGCTCCAGCACAACTAAGGCATGCTTGCATATTCTGCAGGTCGGCAGACAAAAGTAGAAATATATTCCTAGTTTCAAATGTATCGTTAAACCTTGTTGGGAATCAACCCTGCTCAGAGTTGGTTATGCTGGGAAAACTGTTTTTGCATGCTTGTTCTAAGGCATGAGAAATCACCTTTGCACACACCTATTTGTGGAAGGGTGAGATTCATTCCTCTGTGATGAAATGAAAGTCCAAAGCAAGACTGAGTTGTTGTCCCAGCTGCATAAAAAATAGATGATGGAACACAATGTCAGTCAAGAAAACAGCTGGAATGGCCATATCTTTTTGCACAGTGACATGGGGGTCCATGGTTGACATATCACTGACAAATCACTTCTGAGACATCACCGATATTTTTGTTGGTCCCAATCCTTCAACTGGAAGAATCAAACTGCTGGGATCACAAACCTTCCTCTGGAGTAAGTGATACAAGACAGAAAGACCAAATTTTGGCCTGATCTCTGAGGCTGATCCCTGGTAGTCCCTGCATTTGCACCATGCTGCTTTTTCCACAAGCATACCCTAAGTCCCTGCACTCTGCTAACAGTATGCGTTCAGGAAGGTCCCCTGCCAGCTCAAGCCAGCCATTTCTGCAGATAGAAAAGAACACTAGGTTCTCAGGCAATTTCTGACATTCAGGGCCAGAACACTTTCAACAAGCCTTTCTTTCATGAGGACAAGCACTTTTGAAGCACTTGGGGGCAGACACAGGGGACTAGGATGAAATCTGGGGCAAAGTGAAAAAAAAAGGAAAAAAAAAAAAAGGCTGCTTTTTCTGAAGACCCAGAGCAACCACAGCAACAAAACGTCTGTCCACCCAACAAGCTGGAGGTCACTGTGCTCTCTAAACACAATCCATTTGCCTTTACAGCAGTAATTCCTATGTTAGCCATGTGCCTTCCTTTTTCTGATTTAATCCTGTGGGACAACCAGAATCAGGCACCCATCTACATTTTTCAATATGAATTAGGTGCCTAGCACTAACTCCATGGAAGTTGCAGAATATGAGTTCACCTTCAAAGAGATCTGGGGTGTCTCACCCACACACAGTACTGAAGCGCACCACCCACACGACAGAAAACATGCAGGCTCCAAATGAAAAAAGAAAGGAAGGGAAAGGATGTTTCTTAAGATGTAGGTTATACGGGCAAGAGAAAATCCACAGCTTCCACCTGCTAAGTAACCACTTGCTCAGCAAAATAACAGCAGTCAAACAAAAGCCTAATTTCACGTTTCAAGGCACTTCTCTGCCTTGAAACATTTTGGAAGCTGTCAGCTGGGATGGCAGCAGGCTCCTCACAGCCATTCCTGAGAAGAGGCAGTGTCTGCAGTGCTGCTGGGAGAGCAAAACACCCCTCAGTCATTCCTCTTCCCGATGCACCAAGATTAAGTGTCCTCTTCAGACTAAAATTAAGCTATGTAGAGTGAAACATTCCACCGCAAAACAGCTGTCATTCAGAGCTCAGCCTAGTACTAGGCCCTTCAGGACGACAGAGACATCAGTGTCTGGAGCTGGACATAAAGAGCTCCTACCGGAGGAACTGGGACATGGGGGTGATGTTTGCTCCAGTGTCAGTTCTTCTCATTTCAGGGCATTTCCTGGCCCAGGACTTTCTAACTGGAGAGGGAAAGTTATGGTGTAAAGTCCCAGCCTGAGCTCTTGCAGGTCACCTGCATGTTAATTGTTGAGCTGCCTTGAGCTGCGCAGGTGGTTGGGTGGGCACAAGGGGCTGGTGCTGGCGGCTCCTGTACTGCCCCGGGAAGGTGTCCGCACACTTGAACCCCAAATTTCTGCTTCAAGGATGGAGGTCCCAGCAAGGGCATTGGTGCTCTGCTCCCAGAAGTGCCGGCTCTCTCCCCCCACCCCCCACTCCCTGCAGCTGTTCATCCCCTCTCCCAGGAAACATCTCCCCTTGGACTGCCAGTTAAGCAAGGCAGATGAGGTGGCTGCAGGTGCCTCTTCACTGGGGTAGGAGGGGCTGCAGATATATCTCCCACCCCTTACCACATCATTTTCAGTGGCTCCAGTGCAGCTAAGTGGGAAAGCCAAGTCCACATAATAGGGTGCATGGCCACCACACAGTCTGTCATGCTGCTCTGCAGGCTGCCAAAAAACAGATGTGAGGTGGGCTTGAGTAGCCCCAGAGATGGTGCCTAACCAACAGACGAACCCTCTTTTTTGCTCTCTGCTGCTCCGCTGTGTAGACACTAATGATACCAAGGGCAAACTGGAAAACATCAAATACGATTTCAGAGCTCTGGGGATGGTGGTCAAGGATCTGGGAGCCCAGGTCATTTTCTCCTCAGTCCTGCCAGTGAGAGGGAAAGAGGGAGGAGGAAGAGACAAATTTTCCAAGTTAACAACTGGTTGTGCTGCTGGTGTTGATAATGGGATTTTGGTGTCTATAACCATGGGACCCTATTTGAACACCAACAACTGATGAGCAGAGATGGGATCCACCTCACTAAACAGGGTACACATGTCTTTGCCAACAGATTGGCCAGCCTGGTAAGGAGGGCCTTAAACTATGAAAGATGGGGAAAGGGAGAATTAGAAAGAGAGAGGTGGTCAACATAACATGTCTCATGTCAGGATGCCTCCAGTGGGTGCATACAGTCAGGGAAGTGCATATGGGACATGACTACAGAGGATCTCCTTGCACATCTCCCGGGAAACCTGCATGCTCAATTACCTCTCCGAAATGCCTGTACACCAATGCACACAGCATGGGAAATAAACAGGAAGAAGCAGAGATCTGTGTGAGGTTGCAGGGCCATGATCTCATTGCAATCACGGAGACATGGTGGGATAGCTCACATGACTGGAATGCTGTCATGGAAGGCTATGTGATTTTTAGGAGACAGGCCAGGAAGGCGAGGTGGTGGAGTTGCTCTTTATACGAGAGAGCAACTGGAATGTATTGAGCTCTGCCTAGGGGTGGATGAAAAGCAAGTTGCGAGCTTATGGGTAAGGATTAAAGGATAGACAGTGACACTGTTGTGGGGGTTTACTACAGGCCACCTGATCAGAAAGAGGCCTTCTACGGACAGCTGGAAGTAACCTCACAATCACAGGCCCTAGTTCTCATGGGAGACTTTAACAACTCTGATATCTGCTGGAAAGACAACACAGCTAGGCACAAACTGTCCAGGAGGTTCCTGCAGAGCATTGATGATAACTTTTTGACACAGGAGGTGGTGGAGCCAGCGAGGAGGGGTGTGCTGCTGGACCTTGTCCTAACCAACAAAGAAGGACTGGTTGGAGATGTGAAGGTTGGGCGTAGCCTTGGCTGCAGTGACCATGAGATGGTGGAATTCAGGATCCTGTGATGAGAGGTCAGGGCAATAAATAGGATTGCAACCCTGCACTTCAAGAGAGCAGATTTTGGCCTCTTCAGAGACCTACTTGGAGGAATCCCATGGATTAGGGCCCTAGAAGGAAGGGGGGTGGGGGGGTCCAAGCGAGCTGGTTAATATTCAAGCATCACTTCCTTCAAGCTCAAGAGTGGTACATCCCTATGAGTAAGAAATCAAGAAAAGGGGGCAGGAGACCCACATGGATAAGTAAGAAGTTCCTAGCAAAACTCAAACAGAAGAAGGAAGTATACAGAATGCGGAAAAAGAAACAGACCACTTGGGAGGAATATAGGAACACTGTCAGAGTAGGCAGGGATGCAGTGAGGAAGGCTAAGGTCCATTTGGAATTAAATCTGGTAAGGGATGTCAAGGACAATAAAAAGGGCTTCTTCAAACACATCAGTAGCTAAAAGAACACTAGGGAAAATGGGGGCCCACTGCTGAATGGGGTGGGCCTAGTGACAACGGATACAGAGAAAGAAGTGTTACTGAATGCCTTCTTTGCTTCAGTCTTTACTGCTAAAGCCAGCCCTCAGGAAACCCACACCCTGCAGACAAGAGAAAAAGCCTGGAGAAAGGAAGACTTTTCCTTAGGTGAGGAGGATCAGGTTAGAGATCATTTAGGATCTCTAACTTAACACCCACAAATCCATGGACCCTGATGGGATACACCCACGGGTACTGAGGGAGCTGGCGGATGTTGTTGCCAGGCTGCTCTCCATCATCTTTGAAAGGTCCTGGAGAATGCGAGAGGTGCCTGAGGACTAGAAGAATGCCAGTGTCACTCCAGTCTTCAAAAAGGGCAAGAAGGAGGACCCAGGTAACTATAGGCCAGTCAGCCTCACCTCCATCCCTGGAAAAGGGTGGAACAGCTCATTCTGGATGTCATGTCCAAGCATACGGAGGGAGAGAAGGTGATCAGGCGTAGTCAGCATAGATTCACCAAGGGGAACTCCTGCTTAACCAATCTGACAGCCTTCTCTGATGGAATGACTGGCTGCGTAGATGAGGGGAGAGCAGCGGACATTGTGTACCTTGATTTCAGCACGGCTTTTGACACTGTCTCCCATAACATCCTCCTCAGGATGCTCAGGAAGCATCGGGAAGTGTGGGTTAGACGAGTGGACAGTGAGGTGGATTAGAGTTCTGGCTGAAAGGCAGAGCTCAGAGAGTTGTCACCAGCAGTGCAGAGTCTAGTTAGAGACCTGTAGCTAGCAGTATCCCCCAGGGCTCAGTACTGGGACCAGTCTTGTCCAACTAATTCATCAGTGACCTGCATGAAGGGACAGAGTGCACCCTCAGCAAGTTTGTCGATGATACCAAGCTGGAAGGAGTAGCTGACACACCAGAAGGCTGTGCTGCCATACAGAGAGATCTGGACAGGCTGGAGAGTTGGGCAGAGAGGAACCTCCTGAGGTTCAACAAAGGCAAGTGCAGAGTCCTGCACCTAGGAAGGAATAACGCCATGTACCAGTCCAGGCTCGGGGCTGACTTGCTGGAAAGCAGCTCTGCAGAGAAGGACCTGGGAGTGCTGGTGGATGACAAGTTGACCATGAGCCAGCAATGTGCTCTTGTAGCCAAGAAGGCCAAGGGTATGCTGGGGTGCGTTAGGAAGAGTGTTGACAGCAGGTCGAGGGAAGTGATTCTCCCCCTCTACTCAGCCCTAGTGAGGTCTCGAGTATTGTGTCCAGTCCTGGGCTCCCCAGGACAAGAGAGACATGGAGCTACTGGAGAGAGTCCAGTGTAGGGCTACCAAGATGATCAGAGGGCTGGAGCATCTGCCCTATGAGGAAAGGCTGCGAGTGCTGGGCCTCTTTAGCCTGGGGAAGAGAAGACAGAGAGGGAATCTTACCAGTGTCTACAAATACGTTGGGGGGGGGGGTCAGGAAGATGGGGCTGGCTCTTTTCAGTGGTGCCTTGTGACAGGACAAGATGCAACAGGCACGAAGGGAGCTGGAAGCTGCGAGGCCACTCACATCTGTTTCATACTACGGTTAGGGGTGGGTGCAACAAACTTCCCCCATAAGCAAGTGACTCAGAGCACATAGGTCAGGAGAAGCATAGCTGTGCACAACTCTGAGAGATTAGAGTGGGTGAGTGATGACGTCTACTCACTCCTCTGAAGCAGCTTCAGACTCTGAAAAGGCAGGCGAGTGAAGCGCGAAAGCCTGGTGACATTATTGATGTCTTATATGGATTGCCACAGCCCCAAATAAAAGGACTAGTGTCAACCAAAGCAGCTTGAACTAACAAACAGCCTGAAAACTCCTGGTGCATCATGGCACATTTTCCCCTTCTGTGAGACTAGTCATGGCTCCTCCCAATCCCTCTGCTCCATGCATATTCATAGTGCTCAGAGAGAGAAACAGCTACTCCTTGTCTGTGCTTCAAACTCCTGCGCTACGGCCATCAGCCTGCAAAGAGTTTGTGCTCAGACAAAAAGAGATTTCTGCAGCATCTGCTGTAGCACACAGAGAAGAATGAGAAGGAAGATCAGGGTCTCCTGGCTACCATTCTCCCATCTTGTGAAGGGATGATCACCAAGGAAATGAAAGAGAAGCAAACAGGAAACCACCAGAGAACTACTTTTCACTAAAGTATGGTTCCTCTTTGACTTGGAGAGCTCTCTGGTAAGAACCATCATCCTGGCTTACTGCCTTATGTTCTTCTGAATATCAGTAACAACAATATCTGAACTGGGAGTCACAGGGTGAAGGTTTCACTAGGTTTATCCCTACTGAATTTACAAGAGCTGCTGCCAATAATGAAACAAAAAAAAAAAAAGTGACAAAAAATAGAAAGTCTTGCCCTTGCTTCTACTTGTTTTAGCAGATTGGTTTAGCTCAGGTAAATTAAAGTCAGAAGATGGCAAACAAGTATGATTACAGAGCATGGGCAACAAACTCACCAAACAGACAAAGTAAGCAATCTAATCAGCCATGGACGACAAAACCTATGCTCATATCTGAATACGGACTTGCTATTCAGCAAAAATCCTGCATGGATATACTGAACGGCTTCCATGTGTTAGCCTTTGCACTCCTCCCCATCTCTTTCATGGTCCTCTGGAGATTCTGTTTACAGCTGTAATTTTTAAACTGTCATCTCCCCACCACAGAGAATGAGTTAGCCGGCTTCATGCTTGGTTAGTAGCTTTCCCTCTATGCCACGTGCTTCTCTGTAGGCACAGTTCTTCCATTCAAAAGAAATCTGTCATTACGAAAAAGCACGGAAGTCAGAGCTGAGGAAAATGACTCTCTCTTAATGTTAGCAAACATCTCTCCTCCAGAGAGCATGGACTCCTCCTGACCACAGCCACCACCACGGATTTCAGGACTTCAGGAACACGCACCTGTAAGATCCTTGTGAAAGACCATTCTCTTTTTTTGGAAGAAATAGCCCATCCTCAAGCAGCTCTCCCAAAGAAAGGAGATACAGCTTAGCAAGCTTCTCTTTGGAGATCAGAAGCTGCAGGGGAGAAGCCAGCATCCCTGTGGTCTCTTAGAGTTTCAACAGAGATGACCAAGAGAAATCTGCTGGGCTAGTCCTTCCTCAACAGGTAATACACTTTACACAGGGCAACAGCAGCACATGTCCTGCATTGACACAGCAGGACCTGGATACCACAAGAAGCAGAATGCAGGCTGAAGACATAAATAAAGAGAAATGGACCTGCATGCAAAGGAGTTTCTCCTTGATTTCAGCTTGATAGGGAAGAATTAAAAAAAAAAAAAAAAAAAAAAAAAAAAAGAGAGGCCTCCATTGCACACAGTTTCCCACCAGCCTGGAGGCAGGGAGTAAGGAGGAACTGGCCCACTGTGACCGCAGCAACGGCAATCTGGTGCAAATCGTCTCCTGTGCTTGTCATCGGCACCCTGCTGACTCTGCACTGCCACTTGCAATGGAAATGTTCCGTGGGGCCTGCTTTGGAAAACGAGGAAGCATTTCATTTTTAAAAACACTTACATTTTCCAGATGGACTATTTTAAGGCATACAGGTCTAATCCTGGGCAGTGCTGAGTGCTCAGCTCTCAAGGGGACCGAATCACACCTGGGCAGGTACATCCCTGCATCAGGGGAGGATATGGTCAGGACACTGAAGGTGACACAGCTGGGACATGGCATGCAGGTAGCTGCAGGAGACTCTGTGTCTCACAGGGGCTGGCTAAGAGGAGAAGGAAAAGCAGGGGCTGAAAGGAGAAGGAAGCAAGAAAAGGGGTGGGAGGGGAAGAGGAGGAAGAGGGAGAGACAATGGAGTAAAAGAAGAAAAGTCAAGTAACCTAAAAATAGCCATTTTCCAAACACAGCTGCACGTGATGCTGCTGGACGTAGGCCACACTGGGAAATGAAAAGCAAACAAGACACCATCTTCTGTTCCCAGATGGAGAAATGGGAACATTTCCCTTCCTCGAATGCGGTGTCATGCCTCCCGTGCTGGCTGCCTCTGTCCCGCAGCACCGCGGGCACCAGCTCGAACACGCAGCTCGCACACGCAGAGGGCCAGCCCCGACCCACGGCCTTCAGCAAGCTGGCTGGCCCAGCTCCCAGCTCTGCTGTTACGGGAGGACACCAGTGCACGGGTTGGCCTCTTGCTCTGCCAGTTGCCACGCACCAGTGGGTTCCTTGGCAAGGTGTGGCCTCACCAGTCCAGCCCCTCAAGGGCATGTGTGCGCCCCCCAGCCCAGGGCTGTGCCGTCTGGCCTGCTGCCTCTGCGACGCAGTTAACAGCACGTTGTGCTGAGCAAAAGTAGGTACATCACAAGCAAGGGCTAGAAAGAAGTTGCAGCTGCCAGCATGATTCCCAGTTCCTGCCCCACCACTTCGCCTAAAACATCTTTGGACTTCTCCAGCTTTTGCATGTGATCTGTGACCCGCGGGGAATTTCTGGGAGCCTTTGGGATGAATCAGACCAAGTGGTTTTGAGATACGAGTCATAGATAATGAAGGTGCTGTTCATTTGGGGGAAAATTTTCCTAACTTTTAATCACATTGCCTCTTGGAAGAAAATTGGCTCACAAACTGCACGTTGGTTCCATTAAGAAGATCCCAGTTATATTGACCATGTAGGGCTATTTCTGAAAGCTGGCATTTTTATTTGGTGAGTTTTTACCTCAAGCACATTAATTTGCCTTTGGCCCTCGGTCAACTTTACACCCTTTGCCAAACTCCTGAGAGGGCTGAGGCACGGTACCAAGCACGGTGCTGTCCTCCGTGAAAGCCGAGTGTGTTTTGCAAAGCCGCATGGCCCCTGGAGACTCTGGCCCAAGTTCGGATGCCCACAAGGGCCGCCACCAGGCAGAGAAAAGCGACACTCCCACACTTGCTTCTCCTGCCTACCTAGGCCAAACCCTGCCCCTCCGAAGCAATCCCCAGGACCAGGCACCAGGCCTGGGACTGCTTGGCTAGCACGAGCGTGGCAGAGTCCATCCCTCAGCTGGCTTTTCTGTGCATTTCCCAAAGCGTGTGCTTTGGGATCACGAACGCCCTGTTGACGGGAATTCATCGCCAGCTTCGAAGCATTTCAGCAACCATCCCCGCGGGCCTGGGAGATGCAGTGACGGGGTGGGTGGACGCCGCTCGCCCTCGCGCGGGGGGGGGGGTGGAGAAGCGAGGTCCCACTCCCCCCCCCCCCCCGGGCCGAAGGGCGGTGAGGAAAGAGGGCGCCCAGGCTCTGGGGTTAGGGTTGCTGTGGCCACGCTGGTGGCGATACCCCCGGGGTGCCTTGCGGGCCCGGAGCCCGCCGTGCTGGGCAAGCGCCAAGGCCGCCGAAGCCAGGAGGCGAGGAAGAGGAGGAGGAGGAGGAAGGGAAAAGACGTGCGGGAAGCGGGTGGGGGTGCCGCATGCCGGGCCCCAGCGCCGCCGGAGCCGCGGGAGATGGGGGCGGGCGGCCGCGGAGCCGCCCCCGGCGCAGCCCCGACGGTGGCCGCGCGGGGGCACCGCGGCGCCGGGCCGCGCCGAGCCAGGCCGGGCCGGGCCGGGCCGGGCCGCGGGTGGCGGCAGTTCAGCTGCGCGGCAGTGGGCTCCTGGGCTCTCCGGCTACTAAGCGATTTAATCGTAAAGCTTTGACTTAAGAGATGCTGGAATAAGGTGGATTTTAATCTATATCTGTATATATCATCCTAGGTAGCAGCCATGCTCTTCACACGCACTCCTTCCCATACCAAAATGCAACAGTCTCCAAAGCAACCGTCTAAAGCAGTAGTAGCACGGCCAGAGAGGGCAGATGTAAACATACCTCCAGGGCCCGCGCCCAAAAGCAGCCTCACGGAGACTCAGCTCCTGCCTGCTCCCCCCTCCTGACTTCTCCTCACAGGCCTCTTCGGTCCTCCTCTCCGCCCACCAGTCCAGTGCCTGACCCACTTTGAAAAGGCGAGAGGGATTAGCAGCAGCTAGGCCGCTGGCTGGCACGTTGCAATCCGGCTGTAAACAAGGCCCTGAAGCCACTGCCCATCCGTCATCTCTAGAGCCTCGCTGCTTTGGGGCAGCGGGCAGAAAGGCCAGGCGCTGCCCGCCGCCCTGACCAATTGCTCCGTCAGCCCACCAGGGCTCCTGGCACCAGCTCGGGCACAGGCAGAGCAGGCCTGCCTCCCTGCTGCAGCCACGGTGCCCTGACATGCCACAGAGCCAAGCAGGGCTGCACTACGACCCTTGGCTCGCAAGGAACAACCTGCATGTGGAAAAGTACCTTGCTATCCATGAATACCCAAACCATCTTCCCTGGTGGGGCCTGGCCATGACTGACAAAAGCACATCACAACATCTTTGGGTTGCCCTAGCACCTCCCCAGGCATTTCAAACTTACACTTGAATTTATACACATAGCTGCTAAGCTGCCTTTGGCCTTTACAAAAACTTCGAGCAGATAATGGAGGAATCAGTAATAATTTTGGTGCCCTCTGCAGCTGTTGGGAAATGCCATTCAAAGCCCAGATGCCAGGCACCTAATTTTGCATCATCTTCTCCCAGATAACAAGAAGTAGGTCCACTCGGAAGTACAGGAAGGTCAGAAGTATTTTAAACTATACTGCTACAGTACCGGTCAATTACTGGCCTTTGAGAAGGACTGTGAGATGGCTTGATTCTAGACTTTCTCAGGTAAGGTCCTACCTACTGATGGCTGGAAATCAGCAGGGTAAAGCAGGGAAAGAATCACAAGCCATCGCTTTGTTTCTGAGGCTAAGTCATTGGACTAGACAGTGGCTGTCCCTATGAATCCCCTGAGGCCCACACTTTAGCTGCAATAGCCAGAGAGCAAATACCTTTTACAACAACCTGCAGGCAGAGATGACTAATAAAAGCTATTACTCCTACCAGCAAACAACACTTTTCCATTGTCCTTGGGACATCATGAAAACAATGCCATGAGCAGAGGCCTAGATCTTCAAAGATATATTTTCAGTTCAGTCAAACCTTTATAACCCTTCCTTATGTGGACCTGCATCTCTGCAGAATGCAATAGCAGCCAATGCTGGCAGTGAGGGTGCTAAACCCACCCTCTCCCAGCAAGGTAATAAAACTGCCCGGACACCCCTATGCTCTACTTTGCACAGAGAGTATGCTACTGTAGATTAAAAAAAAAAAAAAAAAAAGGAAAGTGAAGCCAAGCTTACACCTGTCACTTAGGCACTTGAGATACCTGCACTTGGGATACCTGACCCCAGACAACACCGGAGAAGAACCATCACGCATCAAACTAACTCAGCTTGTTGCCAGCGCAGCTGAAATGCCACCTCCTTGTGGGCAAAGCTGAGCATGTAAATCTTGCACAGGATCCCAGAGTGCATGGGGAGGGCACAGCTCACATGGCCTCTTCTTAAAGCAATGTCATCACCTAGATCCTTACCTGGGGGAAGCAGAAGAGCCATATGCATCTCTACAAGGAAGGTTACCTTTTGCATCCACAAGGTCCCCAGGAAACAAGAAAAGCAGAGCCAGACTTGCTTCCTTCCCCAATACACAGGCTATGCTTGGGGAGTTTTAAAAGACTCCCTTGCACAAGGATGTGCTGTTCTGCTCAGGCTGGCAGGAGCAAGAGTCCAAAGTACTGCCAAACTCACAGGTTGATAAAGGACCATGTAAGCATGTGTGGGAAGGCACATTAAATGGTGCAGACTTGCTCTGTAGCTGAAGAGTGGGGACACTACTCCACTATACCCAGTAGCACAGATGCTGCATCTTCTGTGCTGCCAGGCTGACTTGCTCATGTACTGGTGAAAGGGCTCAAGTGCCAATCTGCAATTTGTGGAGATTAAATTCTAATAGGTTTTGAAATAAAATAGCTGAATTTTTCATTTGAGAGAGAAATGTCTGAATATTCATGTCTTTTTTTTTAACCCAAGCCCCTTGCCATATATTGCCTCATTTGTAGTATGTGAAGGGAGAGGGCTGTTGTTCTGCTGGTGTAAAATTGAAGCTCATGGTATAACATATCATGCCGCACAAATGCACTGACCAGAAGGGCCAAGGTATCTTGGAACTTCTTCCCCTGGCTGCGGGACATGCAGCTCTGAGATCTTCCTAAGTGCCTACGGGATGGATGTGCCTAAACCCCTTTGTCTATTGATGCTCATGAACTCAAGCCGAACAGCACCACTGTGAGCATTTTGGGTTGAGCCAGCTCTGCTAAGGCAGCTGATCTCAAAGCTGCTGAAGTGGCTGTGCAGCTACTGCCCTGTGACCAGACAGCAAACACCTACAAAGCCCCAGGAAAGGAAACATTCACCTGCAAACACACACAGCTTTCCCTAAGGAAACTGAAAGCACACATCCCAGGCTAGGTGAGGGGTGACAAAGTGTGGTAACCCAACAGGAGGCTGTGCATTTTGCCCCTAACCTTTTTATCCTCCCTCCTAAAATGGATGCTTTGTGTTTTCAGCATCTTCTGAACTCCCCCTTATGATCCATGAGCCAGCAGTGAAGAGCTCCCCATTGCACTAGCACGGGTGATTGCTACTGACTCATCAGCCCAGGAGAGAAGCAGCAACCTACCTGCCTGGTGGAGACACCAAGAATCGCAGCTCATGCACACACCCATAAAGCCTTCCTTTGCTCCCCTGCCCTCTTGAGAAGACATCAAGGGACAGAACTGCAGAGATTTGATTTGTCCAGAGGAAGTCGGATAAAACCAAAAAGGTTACAGAAAATGATCTGCCAGGCAGGGGAAGGAAAAAAGGAAGTGGAGGGCAAACAGTTGCTGGTAATTTATTTTATTCCACCCCACAGCAAATAAACAGAAAAGGAAAAGGAGGCAGAAGCGAACGTTCACAACTGTGAGCATTCACCATTTTGAAGGGACACAAAGGAGGGATGTCACATTTCTTCCCCCAAATCGCTTTGCCTTTCTCGGGGCTCGGAGCTGCTCCATGAAGCCAACACCGAGGACAGTGCAGGAAATGAGTCAAACCAACCTTTGCTCCCTCCTCTACGGCAGGAAACTGTCGGGCGGAAGACACCCACAAACAAAACCAGGTCACGCTTGAAGGGAGAAGGCCGATGCGCCAGCTGAACAAAGAAACACAGGTCCTGGTGGCTTCAATGGCAGAAGCCTCTGCGGGGACCTAGGACTGGCAGGGAGGCTCTGCTGGCCTACATGTCTCAGGGACCACTCTTGGGGCGCAGAGCCCTGCGCAACTCTCTTCTCCATTGCTCTCAGTGTCCAGGGGACCACTTCTCCAGAAAGCCACCACTGGCCTGGCAAGACTCTCCAATGTCCTGCCCCCTCCACACCAAGCCTGGCTGCAACCTGCAGCTCGGCTGCAGCCAGGGAGAAGGCTCATCCCTGTGGAGAACCAGGCCGATTCCCCCACTCCAGCTAGGGGTGCGCTCAGGCGGTCCAACAATTGAAATGGAGCTGTATCTCCTATGGGCATTTCTGCGCAGCAGCAGTTGCTCTCTAGTGACAGGAATGCTGCTAGGAAAGCAGGCCCAGCCCAGGAAGAGCAGCACCGCTCCATACAGAGACACATCCTGCCACTAGCATTTCATTTACCAGTCAGCTACCCAGGGGGATTCGCATCTCCCATGCACACCCCACCTGGGCAGGCCAGAGAGAGTGTGCTGAAAGCCTGTTTTTAAATTCAGCGCTTGGGGAGGGGAAAGGAAGAGTAGATCCTAATCTGACTAGACCAGCTTTCGAGGCTGAGGTCAAAAAGACGTTACCACCGCGGTTAATGCCGCTTCTGAGAAGGGTGGAAGACTCCATTGCTGCAAAGCTGACACCTACAAACATGTGACAGAATGCATCCACAAATGATTAACCCTCGGGCACCACGACCAGATTTACGAACAAAGTCCACTCACCAAGACCTTGCCCTTGCAGAATGAAGCTCATGATTTGCTTCAGGGGAGGGAGGGGAACCACAGCATCAACAAGATCAGTTCTTTCCAGAAAACTAGCTCCCACCAGCCACCCAACTCACCGACACCATTATGGGCTCACTGACACCGTAACAGTAGCCCATCCAAGGCCAGGAGAATACACTGCAATGCAAACATCAGCAACATGCTCACTCTGAAAGCATCTGTCCCCTTTGGGGGACAGATCCTCCTTTTTGCATGGGGCATTACAAAGAGGAGAGTAATCCCTTTAGCTCTCCTTAGAAGAACACATGGAGCAGGTCTCACATAGCAACTGAGAGAAGTGAACATGACCTCCTGAATCACAGTTTGGCTTCCAGAAAGCCAGACTTAGCAGAGTGCTCATGAACTCCAGCAAGTCTTCCCAGCTTTGGACCAGGCAAGGGATGGGTATCTCGCTGCTAGAACAATGTCAGATTTGTATCAGAGTAGCAGAAAGTCTCATCCATTCCTAGTCCTGTGAGAACTGGAAGTGAATTTCCTGTCTCTTCTCGATTTTTGCGGTGAGGAGTTTGAGCCCACGCAGTCCCAGAGAGCGGCATGCCTGGAACAGGGTGATGTCACGGGGTGCAGTCTGACCTTCATGCATTCGCTTGGTGTCTGCATTCCCAGGTGAAGCTGTGGTGCCCAACAAACAGGCTGGATGTGCAAGCTCAAGGACAAGGGTACCTGTGGCGTTTGGGCTAAGCTGAAACACTGTGAGATGCTATGTTTAAAACAAATGAGTGAAATCTCCCTTCAACATTTTAAATCCTCTGACTACAACACCAACAACTGGAGAAGAGATGTGGAAGAAAAGCAGAAGTGAAGCTTGTTCTTGTGGGTTATTTGACTATGCCAGGACAAACACAAGTGCACGTCTGAACTGTGCTACAAAGGGACAGACAGTCAGAACCATAGCAATCTCCTATGCTACTTAACAAGCCAGGCAACAAAACATGCTTGTTCACATCCCATGAGATGCCCAAATGATCAGTAACATCAGCACTAGCACTGCAGCTACCATCGCTGGGCTCTGTGAATCTGTATTTCTGAGCTAGCAATTCAGGCTACCTGCAAACCAAGGCAGCGGTCAGGCTCCACTCCCACACTGCAGATTCCCTCATAACTACCACTCATGGCCTTCTTATTTTTTAAATCAAAAGCTTACTGTGTAGCATGGGAGAGCATCCTCATGGAAAAGGGGGGTGAATTGACCTCCTGGGGGTTGCCAGTAGCCCCTCCTGACATCAAAGGTAAAACACGGGTATGCATCAACTGAGATCCCCATACTAAAACATCGGCAGAGCATTGCACTGGCACTACCTCTCTTGCCCTGTGATCTGCAGGGCAGATCTTGCAAAGCTGTAAGCATTTCTGTGACTACAAATCGTCTCTGTAGACACTGTGATCAGTGTGCTCTGCTTTGTGGATGCAACCCATATGTCCTGTGCCTGATGGATGCAACTGCTGGCTAAAACGATCACTTGTAGTTTTGTACGTGAGCTCCATTTTGGGAAGAGAACTGTATCAGCATGACTTTGACCAGGCCCAAACTTAGACTAAATATCTGGATTAGGCTGTTCTTAAAACACACTTCTGCTGAGAAGTCAGAAGAGTCCTGATCAGCTCAAGGCCTTGAGATATGGATGAAGACAGCATGTATTATTCTGCGTGGCCCCACCATGTCCTTACTTCCTTACAAAGGAAGTGGCAAACTCCTATGCCGAGGCGCTCTCTGCACTTGCATCAATATCCAAGACAAGCTGAACTGAGCTAACTGAATGAGTCTGACAAGGCCTGCTGCACCCTGTGCCCCAGTGCAGGGCTCAGGAATCTGCTCTGTATCCTGAGAAAACCAGTGGTCCCACTAGAGAGCAGTGCCCCTCACAATGCCATTCCACTTTCATCTTCTGTATCTTGGCCACAAGAGAGGTTTCTCCCTAACTGATCTGAGCCTGCCAGCTGCCTATGCCAAATGGGGCAGCTGTCCCCCCTCAGTCCTCTCCACCCTGTGCCATCTTGCTACAAGATCAGAAGGAATCCACTCCCAGAGCCACTGCAAAGGCAAACAGCTGGTATCTGGAGTCTCTGCACAGGAGGGTAGAATGGGAACTCTATGAATGGGAACTCCTGCTTCCCGCATGCCCAATACACCAGAAATAAAACTGGTGGGGAAGAACAGAAAGCCTGTAATGCAGACAACCTCTAACCACTGGGGAGGAAGGACCATCACTCACCTCAGCTGGCTATGGCACTTCCAAATGGCCAGTACCTTCCTGGCTCACACTGCAGAAAGGCTGCCAAGCTGGCTACTGGCAACTCTGCTACGGCAATGCCCCTAAGATCTGAAGGCACAAGTGCCATTTCCCTGCCCTGCGGTTGGCATGGAAAGGTCATAGGACAAGCCAGGGAATATATAATTGCACTGGGGGCAGAGGTTCTCCCAGCTCTGGGTTAGGGTACACCCCTAATACCCAAGCATGGGTGTCAGGGTTGCACAGAGCCTTGACAGGTTCACTCCACCCCAGGGAAAGGGCCCTGCTAGAACAAAGCCAGGGAGCCTCAGCCTGACTGTGGAGATTTTAAATTACCAGCTGCCCATGGACATTGTGAGAAGATGACTCTGGCTAACAAGCGTTGACATTTCTATTGCGTCTCAGCAGAGCCAGCCAGCTGCCCAGACCCTGAAATGACACATGTTCAAATAGAGCAGGACATCAGTAGTGCCCTGGGGCACATGGACCTGAGCACTGGGCAACGTCACCAGCCCCACCATGGCTACAGCTGAGGTGGCTAGGAGGAAAAACAGGAAGATCTCTGCCGTGAAGTGACATCCCTTCCCTTATCCTCTGCTTACCAATTGCTCTCAGTTCCTGCCAGCCCCCTTTTCCATCCACTCATAGGTACAGACTGCTATTTTTTATCAGATAAGGTATCCCAACCAAGCTAAATATGGGGAAGAAAAGCAACATGCAGAAATGATCCAACACTCAAAACTGTAGCTGGGAGATCTACTCCATCTCAGCCCAGCTCCAATAGAGAGAGGAAGGCTACTCCTGTGGCTATTCCTGCTGAGACTGAGCTCACAACTCATGCATCCGACTAGTGCACCAGACCCAAAGCCACAGGATGACTGTCATCAAACACAGGGCGGATCAAGAAAGAGATACTGTAAGTTTGGAGATTCCCCTGGGAGCTTTAAAAGATTCATCTTCCTCCTGAGGACCAGCACATGCTTGTGGCAGTGCTCATGGACATAGATGCACACTGAGTAGCGTTACTACATGTCCTGCAGGAGGGTCACTTGGTGCTGCTCTGTGATGCAGAGCTCCTGGGTTTCTCATTAACCTCGCAATACGCACAGCAGCCACCCACAACAGGGCACCAGTGGCAACCAGACTCATGCACAGCCATAGCCAGATTGAACAGTTAAATATTTAGCTGCCCTGAAAGTCCAGCAAAGAGCCAGGCACCTGCAGCATAAAAAACTATGGGTACATCCCAGCTCAGCTTGAGCATCTCCTCTGGGCACACGTCAGGCCAAGGACCCCCAGGTTTCTTGGAGCTGACCGGATCATGGCTATATAAAGTGAGGCCAACTTGCACGAGCACATACATATCCTAGTGCCAGGCATTCTCAAGCCATCAGCTGAAAAAGCTGATGAAAGCTTGCCACGTAAAAGCCCTTTTCAAGTCTGAAAATCTGACAAAAGCCAAGGGTTAGCCTTTCACAGCTGACTGAGAGAGCTGCTGCTCTGCTGGGTATAGGCTGACTAGTTATTTCTACCACCAGACACCTTCTAGCATTGAAATAGAACTAGTGACACCTTCAATTACCTTATCCCAAGATTCTATCACTCATCTGCAATTCAAAGCATCACTGAACACTGCCCTCCTCTCACTGAGACTCCCAGTGCTTGGAGACATCCATGCTGGGCACCTGGATAACACCATAGGTTGGACCATGGGAAATACACCCTCCATTTTTTTCCTCTCTCTTTTTGTTTCTATCATCCTCTCTGCTTCCGGGAGGAATATCCTTAAATAAGGTAAGAACATGAAACTAAAGTTTGCAAATCTGCCTATAGCCTTGCACTGAAAATGGCAACCTGACTGCTGAGGTTCCTGCTGAAACAGCAGCAGAATGGATATCTAAAGTGTACCTGCTCAGTGGTAGCAGCCCTGAAATGAGAGATCGCAGTCAGATCTGCTGGCTCAGCTGGAAAGGTCAGTTGGTGTGGCTCAAAATTTTCCCAAAAGAAAATCACTTACGAGCTGATACCACCCACAGCTGGTCTCAGACTCAAATATCTGTATTGTGTCTGTACAGGAGCCCAGATATGCAGCCAATTTGTCATCGGTGTGTGCAGAGCAAAAACACATGCTTTGGTAAACAGGACACAGAAGAATGAAAACCTGAAATTGTCCTTGATGGCTGATTTGGAAGAGCGAGTATCATGAAAGAGCTTGGATGCTGCAGGATGGAGAGCAGAGCACACACTTCCTGCCCTGTGGGGTGTGCTGATCCCCTTGGCCAGCAGCGAATGCTGCAATTTCCAGCATCTGCAGCCTCATGATCTTCACTGGTGCTGGTAAAAGATGCTGAGAAATGAGCAGCAAAGTCCCTCACTCCATGCCTCAGCTCAGCAAGGACTGAAACCCAGAGAGATAAATAGGGTAAATTCCACCCACTGACTCAAGCTTGAGCTCTAGCCTCACTTAAAGAGGCTACATGAGAAAACCAGATTTGTTCAGGCAGGTGGCAGCTGAGGCCTCTCTCCCTTCTACCTATTGCAGAGAACCACTGTCTTTCATGACTGCAAACATAATCTATCTCGCCCACCGACAGCAAGCGACCTTGCTAATTTTGCATTTCCCCAGCTCTGACCATGCTGCTCAACTGCAATTTAGCTTCTGCCACAGAGCGCATTTTCCACCCCAGCTTCCCACAAAATTCATGAGAAAGAGCCGAAAGGGAAAGGGAAAGGGAAGGGAAGGGAAGGGAAGGGAAGGGAAAAAGCACAAAACACAGTTATAGCAGTTTCATTTGGTAAGAACAAAAGAACTGGGCTTGATTTTTCAAAGGGATCAATGACCTCTAGATGCTGTTGTCTCACAAGGAGCCAGGAAGGCTCAGCATGTTTGTTACTGAGATTGTGTGGGTCAGCAGTGGGAAGTGTTTGCTAAGCTCCCCTTTTCTCCTCCCTGGGTTTGTCCCTGTCGCGAAGCACATGCAGGCTCTCTGAGATGAGCAGGTACATACAAAGACTGTTTGTGGCAATCTCACTGACTGCAGATGTCCCAAGCAAATGTTGCTGAAAGAACTCAACCAATTTTCTCTGGACCACAAATGAAGGAAGACGAAGAGGGAAATACATGCAAAAAAGAGAAGAGCACTGTTGGCTGCAGTAACTCCATAGGCAGAGGGCTATCGCCTTGCACAAACCTGTCTCTGTGACCTACTAAGCATTTTAATGGGTGGTCTGATCCAAGCATCACCATTGACTCTGTATCTAACCTTGGGTTAAGAGAGGATGGGTGAACTTTCGTAGGTGGCAATCTACTGGCCACAGCATCAAACAAAGCCACAGAGGTCCACAGCAATGGTGCTGCAGGTGCTTACAGGCACCTGGGAGAAGCATAAGTGGGTTGGCTGCGACATGTTGGCCACAAGACTGGCAGGATCCTTGCTGACTCCCTTTTTCCCTCCCTGAAAGCTCCCATTGCTCTTTCCTCAGGTCTTATTCCCCATCTCAAGAGCACCAACACAACCGCCCGCAAGTGCGATGCCAGTTGTGCCAGGGGCCATCTGCTAGCACTGAGCCGAGTTGGTGCAAGGTGCAATGCTGGAGCAGAGCTAAGCCAAGCATCCCTTTGCTTGCCAACCAGGCCATCTGCTGCAGGACCACACAGGTGGTAACTATGCTCTGTTGCAGAACTGCCCCAGTGGCCCCTCTACATGCAAACCTGCCATTAGGAGGTTTATCAGAGCGTGCAGGACACAGACTCAAAACACGTTCAAAGCTAAAGGACTTGATGCAGAGTGACTCATCTCTTTCTCTGCGCTCCCCAACTTTGCAATGCCCATCTCGCTGGCGTCACACAGGGCAGCAGAGAACAACATGCAATTCTTCTCCCAAATGTACTTTACTGCAGCACCGCCAAAGCTTCAGCTTCCTCTCTGACTCAGCAGCAACGGCTCCAATTTGCACCTGGCCATGTGAAAATGGGGCAGGCTGGCTGCAGAGGGGTGCTGCCTGTCCTTGCCCAGTGACCACAAGGAAGAAGAGGGCCAAACGAAGGACAGCCTCTCAGCAGCCTTAAAAGACAAAGTATTTCGAGGCAGCTCCATCAGCTAATCCAAGTGAAACGAACTCAGACACCAGAAATGATCCCTTTGCCACACGGCGTCAGGAGCGATTCTAAAAAAGCCTGCCTCTAGCTTGAGTTTCCCGCTGGCTGCCAGACCTATAAATAGAAAGGAAACGAGCAGCTAGCTCATGACCAAACATTATCTGGCTATCTGTGCCACACATCCCAGATTGTGTTGCTCTATGAGTAAGGATTCCCTCTGAAAAACAGCCATAGTCGCAGCAAGCCAACCCGCAGCTCCCAGCTTTCCAAGAAGCCCAACATCCCACAAAGACGGTTGTCCTGGCCCCCTTTTAGCAATGCAGAAACAACGGTCTCCCCTGCCGCACTGCTGCTGCTGCTCCAGCACACACTGGGAGAGGACACATGGGCAGTTCCTCTTGCCGCCGAAAAACTAGCCTGCGCTGGCGGTTTTGGGGCAGCGGCGTCTGACCTGTTTCTGCTGATGCTTCCTGCATCAGGATGTACTTTGGCACAGCCAAACACAGTTCACAGTGCTGGGTGCAGGAGTCAAGGACGCTGTGGGCACCGAACAGCACATGCCACACGCGCAGCAACCTCTTTCCCAGCATTTGCTGTATCACACACGCCGGCCTGCAGCAAAACAGTTCAAAGCCTTCTAGAATCACCCAGCAATGCAGCTATTATTCCCTGTGCTTGGCACTGGGGATGCCACACTTGGATCCCATGTCCAGTTTTGGGGTCCTGCTACAGGGAGAGCTAGAGAAATTGGAGACGGGCTGCAGAGAGCTACCAAAATAGGCTGGGTTTGGAGGCCCAGAGTCCTCAAGGAGAAGGCAGCTCCTGGATCACTTTGACCAGCAAAGCAGAGGCAAAAGGTTGGGAGGTTCAGACTGGGTATGAAGAGCGGCTCCTTCCTCAGGAGAGTGGTGCAGCCCTGGGACAGGTCACCAGAGAGGGTGATTTCCTTCACTATGGCTTTTCAGGACTCACAAAGCCCCTGCAAAGGCAGGGCTGCCCTGAGCTGGTACTGGGGACAGTCCTGCTCTGCGTGAACGGCTGGCCAGGAGCCCCCAGAGGCCCCCTACACCAGCACTGCTGCAGGGCTGTGATACTGCAGGGCAACACACAACGTCATTTCAGGAACAGGAACCAAAATAACCCCTGCCTCCAAAAGCACCAGTCTCTTCTGCCTGCCCTAAGAAGCTCAACTGCACTGTAGTGCCTCCCCTTCCTCCCCAGCTACCCTGAACGGCCTCCGAGTGCACTGCTGAAGCTGGGAAGCAGAGACCAGTGCTACGTAGGACTCTGACAGCTGCTCCTGCTGGCCCTTCCTCAGCGTGGAGGGGGGCACAGTTCTCTCCAGGTCGGGGGAAAAAGGGGAGGAAGGGAGCAGTGACGCAAAGCCGTACAGAGGGTTGTCAGGAGGACAACAATCCTGCCTTGGGACCACTTACCACCTTTCGGTATTTGGCTGGAAAGGGGAAACATCCCCAGCGAGTGGCCGGCAGGCAAAGCGTTCCTACCACCAGCTTTTTCCTCTGTCCCGGCTCAGTGAGCAGGGGGACAATCAGACCTTGCAGCAAGTTGTTTTCAGCATACACTTGGCTCCCATGACGGCTCACGGCAGGGAAATGGCTATTTCCTGCCACCACTAATGGCAAGCCCCTGAACATCAGGCTACTCACGGGGAGGAACCAAACAGACAAGTTCTTGCCATAAATTATCTTTTAGTCACCGCTGCAATGTGCAAGGGAGAGTGCCAGCAGCCAGGAGAGCAGGTGCACCGTGCAGCGGAGATGTGGCCTGGCATGAGGGAGAGTCAATGATTCGTTTGGTGTCAGTGGCTAACCAGGCTGGAAGCAGCGCAGAGATGCCACAATGCAGAAACACTGGGGAAAAGCAGTAGCAGCTCAGGCCCTGGCCCCATAACCAGGCTGGAGAACTGTGGGGTCTCTTGCCTTCTCTAGGCAAAGAGTGTCTCCAGAGCAAGGGCAAGCAGTGGGGAGGAGGCAAAAGACCTGGGACCCTCAGCTCTATCTGAGCCCCCTCAGCAACAAGAGAGGCCTGCAAGAGTCCATCTTGGCTCTGCACAGCCAAAGCATTTCCTTGGGAAATGTGTCCTTGGGCACTTGTGCCCAAAGGAGACCTCCACAGACACATAGGGTTGGCCACTCACCACCCCAACATCAGAGGAGGGAGGCCACAGGTACACCTCAGTGCCAGCTGGGCACGCCAAAGTGAGCCAGGGAGCCTCCTCTGCAAAAAGCCTGCTGAGAAATGGTCGTACGAGGGCAGTTTAATTCTGCATCTGCAAGAGTCGTAGGGGACTCCACCTTCATCTGCAGCACCTTGAATAGAGAGGAAAGCCAGGGAAAGAAAGAAGAGTGTGTGGGCATTGTGTAGAACGTGGATCCCCTCTGCTTTGGCTTTGGATCAGTGTTTTTTAAAGCTCCAAGTCCACTTGCAAGGGCTCAGAAATTCAGCCCTAGGTCTTCCTCATATGCCCAGGGGATCAGCAGCTAGAGGCATGTTCATAAAGCTTCATCCATTCCTTTAAAGCCAAGCAAGGCACCAGGGAAGTTACTGGGGACCTTCAGAGCCTTCTACTTCTCATCTCAAAGAAGATGCCACACAGAGCTGCACAAACATCCATGCAGGGCAGGCTCCCCTGTGCCTCCTGTGGCATTTTCTGACCAGAAATCTGCTCTTTGACCCTGTAAAGGAAGACTTCAAGGCAGTTCTGGTCTTTGGAGGTGGATGCATTATTGCTCCATGTGGCTTGCCCACCTCACAAAGCACCCAGGAGCTCTCTCACCAAACCGTGCAGCTGGACACTGTTGAGAGCAATGACAGAAAAATGGCTCAAAAAGCCCCATGGCTAGCCTGATCCTGATGGATCACACTCATCAAACTGCACGCTCAATCGGACAGGGAACTATAAAAGCAGACAAGTCCATTGCCTGGGAACAGCTCCACACAACTCTGCATTGATGCTTCCACCTTTCTATGAAATCCAGGTTGGAGCTCTGTACTAGAGCTTTTTAAAGTACTACATCACTCTTGCGTGGCTACAGCCCTCTCCTGTTCCAGCACATCCCTACAGCCACAGCAAGGTCCCAAGTAACTACATTTATTAACAGGATGCAAACAAGGCCATGCATCTGTGCCAGGACCTGGCACGAGCACGGACTGCATTCCTCTGCCCCCTCTCCAGCAAACTCAAATGTATTATCCATGCACTGAATTTTCCTCTTGTTGTTGGGAACCGTGGACATGCTCTCCAATGCCTTTAGGCCTTTCAGGTCCCTTTTGGACCACTCTTTTGGCTTGCACAAGGAACTACACAGGTTACAGGCCATGCTCTTCCTGCTGCTGAACATGGGTCTGGTGCAATCAGTCTGTGCCCATTCTGACTAGGCACAACCCTCAGCACATAGTTCCTGCGATAGCAGGCTTGTCCCAGTACTCTCCCAAGCTCAAGCTGAGCAAAGATAGCTCTGCTTTCACCAAAGATGCAGCCACGTTAAAAACAGCCACACATTAATACCAATTGGTCAGCAGGGTCAGAGGGATGTAGTACTCCACGTAGTACTACATTTCTTTCCTCCAAAAGGAGAAACTGGAATAATCTCAACACTGGGAACTCCTAATCTAGCCTAAACTCTTCCATTAATCAAGCCAGAGATGCTCTGTCAGGAATTCCCATTTACAGTATCCACCTGAGCTAAAGTAGAACTTCCAAAAAGATAGCCAAAATCTCATTTAAGGATTTCCCTCCACCACCACCATCCCTGACAAGTTCTGCCAAGAGCTCATTAGTCAGCATTCAAAATGAGGTTGTACCTGCCTGGTCACCACTGTAGAGAACCTGAAGACAGCTCAAGTATTGAACACATTGTCCAGGACTAAGACACCCTTCCTGGGACTGAGACAGGGGACACATGCCCCTTCAGCAGCAGGAGGAGCCATGCATGCTCCATGTAAAACAGGGGAATGGCACTGGAATTAGAGTCATCTGCAGAGCTCAAGGCCAAGCTCCTCAAATGTGTAATTTAATACGACTTCCAGAGGTGTACAGCAGGACCTGGGGGAAAAAAAGCCATTTATGTTCTTTTTCTTTGCTCCTCACTCCCCTTCCTCCTGCTCCCTCAGCTTTCTCTGAGCAGAAGCTGGGAGCCTGGGGGGTTGCCTTGTCTAATTTTAGCACATACACAAACCCCAACACAAGATCCTATGACAAAGGCAGCAGTCACATTTCACCCAACCTGTTTTGCAGCGGGCTGCTAGGAATTAAAATATATATATATATATCTGTAACTACAAGCATGCAGTTTATGGAAAAATACCTAGTTGTATGTTACATTCAGCTCTGCAATAGTGAGCTGGCCTCAGTGTGGGAAAACAGATAAACACAGCACTGTATGTTTCTGCATTTTTCCATTTATTTACTCTCTTCTTTCCTTCTCTCTTCAACATCTAGATTCATTTTTTCCTTTTATTAACTTGGTTCTTGTACGTTTCTCAGCTTCCCCATTCCCTCCTTGAATGCTGTCCCTCTAGTCCTGCTTCCATGGCACTGCAAGACTATGGCACATCCAGGCCAACAGTAGCCTGGGATTTTGTTTCCAACAGAATCTGTGTGACCAGAGCTGGGACTACGCTTTTATTGCTGGTACCTGTGGAAAATTCACTGTGACACACCGTGGTCCCCAGCACTGTCAGGAGAGGTCCAGTGCCTAGCACATCTGATCTACCTCAGAAAGCTTCTGAGGAATCTCAGAGGAGGCATGGGAAACAGCAGAAACAGCTCTGCAATGGTCCTGCCGGCCCCGGTTTCTCATCACTGGCTGAATCCCTCCAGTGGTCAAGGATTTGGATTTGCCCACCAAAGCATGGGAGCGCAGTCCCAGAACAAGCTCACAGCTGGTGGCATATTCTCTATCCTATGCCATGGGACAGAAAAGACTTGATGGATGTAGAGAAAGAAACATCCTGCCACCAGTAAAGAAAACCTCACATGGTGCAAGGAGGGCCTGAGGAACAGAACACACAGCATCAAGGCCAGCCAGCAGCCAGACACTTGCGTTTCCAGATATAAACCACAAGGCAACTTTATTAGACCCTACTGTTTTTCACCACCTGTTCTTTGGTAGCCTCTGCACTTCTACCAAATCCTCTATCCTTTCAGCACCCATCCCATTATGAAATGCCAAGTGAGGTATGGCAAAGCCACTGAAGACATTGTGGAAATGTTTTGAGCCAGCTGCACAGCATGCCAATTCCTTAAAAATCTCACATTCAACTGTTGTCTTCCATCATTTTAGTTTTCCAATTTCCCTTGGTCTTGCTACAATGAATTGTAACATGATCTCATCCACAAATGTAGAAAGTGAGACAGATGGGGCAAAAAATAAGCTTGAACTCTAGTTTCAAGTGCTAAAGAGAAAGGATATCAGATTTAAATTCATCTACATAATGTTCACCTGTTTTCTGCCCTTCTAAATCCAATCTGAAACCTTCCTATTTGGTATCGGTTACCCTGGCCATACGAGGAAACATTCCCTGCCACCTCAGAGCACTGCATGGGCTTTGGTCCTGGGATTCTAGTTCATCACTGCTAATCAGATCAACCCAGACCTACGATGCAATTGCAACACCATTATCACGGGGCCATAATCCCAGATCTCCTTCAGCTGCTTTGTAAAGTCACCCTTTCTCCGTGGAGTCACTCACCACCTTCAAATGAGGGCTGCATTTTGAGCAAAACCTTCCCCATGCACAGTGCAGCACTTGGGGTAGCAGTCAGATGGAAACACTGAGACACAGCGTGCCTCGGAGAAGTCAGGACACCGGTTCTCCTATTCCAACCATGTATCAAGTGGCTGCTGCCGAAAAACATCTCTGCTTCCACAGTGGGCTTATTTTTTAAAAAAAGAGATTATTTCTTTGTCAGCAGAGTTTAAATGAGTGTGCTGGCCACCCACACAGACTGGCACTTCAGGCTGGCACCTAGGAAGCAACCTCACATTTTTATTGTCATTAGCTTAAACAATGAGAAAGACACTTCTGTTAACTCTTCCGCTGGATTTTGGATACCATGTGCTGGTAATTGCTTATCAGAGGCAGAACCAACAGCTTTTAGGATTTTGTCCCCACCTAAAACAACGGGTGTAGCCGTAATGCAGTAACATATGTTGTTTAACATCCCTAGCACCCCTCCTCATAGCCAACTCTTTTACCTCTCTTATTTCAATTTTCTATTTTGTTTTTTTCCCTCATCTGGAACATCTAGTAGCAGACGGACAAGTACTAGCTCCATCAGGGACAGTCAGTCGCGTAGGCTGTGTTTACACAGCGCTATGAGCATGATGAACAATACAGCTCTCTTACCAAGTAAGGCTCTAAGATGCATTAATCAAATAATCCACAACTGAGCTTCACTATATTTTATGCATCGAATGGTTATACTTAAATTGCAGAGCTGATGTCGAAAATTTGCAGGGTGGCTTGAAGCAGTTACAGAAAGCAAACGTGCAGCCACCTTTCAGCGATGCTGATGGCCCTGCACCCAGCTAGCACGATCATCAAGCTTGTTAATATTCTGCTTTTCCGTTAATGAAAGTTTCCCATGCTGTATGTTAGCTTTCTGATGAGATTTCTGTACTTGTTGAGATCAAGTAGTAAAATAGAAGATGCATTAATGCTTGCACTCGATTCCAGAGAAATCGTCTATTTACACTTCCTCCCATCAGCCCGTCCCTTTTCATCACCATTGGCAAATCAGACCACAGACCCCAGCTGCATTAAATATAACCCTTGCAGTGGGATGGGGGGGGGACAAAAGGTTTTCTTTTCTTTTCTTTTCTTTTTTCTTTTCTTTTCTTTTCCTTTCTTTTCTTTTCTTTTCTTTTTTCTTTTTTCATTTTTTAACCCTAATTAATGAACGGATCCGATTTGCAGGGCAACTCTTTAAAGCAGATGTCAGAGGAGCACGTGGCTGGAAGGCTGGAATAGCTCCGGAGAAAACGATGCGTACATTAAGCCTGCAATCCTCTTCAACAGAGCTGCGAATTTTATAAGGCTTTTAATTAGACCTAAGAGGCACAATCAGCAACTCAGTGTTCTCTTCACTTCCCTTTAAGTCTACAGAGCAAGTTACATCTCCAGTCCCACACTTAAAATTAGATCCAGACACCACTACAATCAAGAAAATAAAAAGTTCACACATTGATCCACTTCACGTAGTACTTCAAAATACTAATATCAAAACCATGTATGTGCTTGTGCAAAAGAAATCAGAAGAACAATTCAGTTTGGTTTTGCCTTGGGGAGGAAAAACAGTTTTACACCATCCTACAGAATTTTAGGTTTGTCTTGGACTTTACGGGGAGCCAGTTTGGGATGACTTCATTATTCTTTGTCCTAAACAATGAAGATTTTTCTATCCAAACTTTTTATTGTCTTATTGTAATAAAACCATAAAGGGAATTTACCACCGTCTACCTCAGCTCAGTACTTGGAGTAGAGAAAATACTATCCAATATCTCCTACTTTCAATAAAGTTGAGTTTCACGAAAATTGGGGAAAAAAAGAGGGGGGGAAGCGTGTTGGAATCTGAATGCCTGCAAGACAGCTTTGTTTTCTTTCTTGAAATATTTTCATGCTTGCTTGAGAAAAAGAGTATTATGATATCCCGACAGCATTTATAAGATTGGGGGGGGGGGTATTAACAACCGTGTCTGAATTATGAAGATGTTCTCTTGGCAACCAATCACCTTTCTCCACTTGGAAAAAAATGGATCACATTTCACATTCAAAACAAGTCTAAATAATAATAATAATAATAATAATAATAAATCAGGTAGTAATAGAATTTATGCCCATCTGAACTGAGAGCATCCAGCAACGTAGAGCCTCGCATGGTTTCTGAGGGTTGGCACACTCCTACCTGCACAGCGTTTTCCTAACCGGGCATGCAAGAAAGTGCCGGCTGATTCTGTGTCTCTCTTTTTGCAAGTTATCGGGGTCATTCTGGACAAGTTTTGCTCATGTCCAAGCCAACCCGGCAGCAGATCCACAGGAGCAATGGCTCACTCTTCTGTCAGCTCTGTGATGGATAAGCATTAAAGACCTGCCCCAGTTTCAACCTGTTGCCAGGAGCGTTGCGTATGTATCTGCTCTAGCTCGTAACAGGCTTTTAACTCCACGCACAGCCCCGGTGCTTGGCCTTGATACTGTTAAGGAATTAAAATACCTTCACGCTAACACCCTGTCCTGCCTCCCAGGGCAAGCAATCTGCTGAACAACAAACGGGGGCAGTGGGGGCTGCAAACGGGCCCTTACCGCTCCACAAGCAAGGGCCCATCCTGTGAGTGGAAGGAAAAAGGGTGCCACCGGAGCTCAGCGAAGGGCAGAGCTAAAAGCAGCACACACCTTGGGGCAGGAGGGAGCCAGAGAGAGCAGGGGCGCCCGGGCACACACCAGCCGTCCTTCGAGTCCGCGTGCCCATAAATAGCATTGCACCAGCGCGGCAGGCCGAGGTCGATTTAGGTTGCAGTTAGGACGTACGTATGCAGCAGGCATTCCTGTAGGCGCTGGGAGGTACAGAGGCAGCCCAAGACCTGGGGTTGCACTAATAACAGAGCTGAATGGGAAATAGCTTCCCATCTGTCAAAGCTTTTCAAGATAAAAAAAAAAAAAATCCACATTCCCAGTTTGCTTTGAGACTGCTCCAACCCCTCTGTGCAAAACCAAAGGTGTCGGTCCAGAGTAGCAGCAGCGAGTGGAGCAGGCAGGCCCTGCTCGGTGGAAAAAAGCCCGTAAGACGTGCTGCACCAGCCAGCCAGAGGAACAGCACTCCAAACATCGGCCATCCACGCTGCCTCTCCACATCTGCCCCATCCCAAGTCTGGATTGTCAGGGCATTTGCCACAGTGCCTAAAATCTCCCTGGAGCATCTCCCCATACCGCTACCAGGAGGAATGGGCAAATTCACAAGTGCCAAAGGAAAGCAAAAAAGCAAAAAGCAACAAAAATTTATGTTAGTAAACTATGGAGAGGGAAAAGGATCTCATAATTTCAAGTGCTAGTGGGCAACAATTATTCAATGGCAAGAGCCACTATCTAGATGCATCCTCACGCCAGCAAAAGATGCTCACACAATAATTTATGCACTGAAGCAAAACAAATTACTCCTTTCTTGGCCAGGATCTCTAGATCTCAGCTCTGTCAAGGTAGCTGTCACCTGAGAGCTATCTTGGTAAAATAGGCCTAACACTTCACGCTGGCAACCACAGCAGAAGTTGCATGGAGCACTGAGCGCTACCTGTGCTTTCCAAATCTTCCCACCCCAAAAAGCCTTCCTAAAGCATGACGACTTGTTTTTGGAATCCATGGAGCACTCAAAAGATTTGTGCCCACGAGGACAGAAAATTGCTGCACAGCAGAAAGCGTCAGTCCTATCTCTGCAGGGAGGGAGCCTGGGCACTTGAGGACCGAGTTTGTCACTGAGGGAAATCTGGCCACAGGTACAGCATTGTAGGTGGCATCTTTTATGGAACAATGCGATAAAAAAAGAAGGTAGATATATTTTCCACTTATAGACCCTGCCTAAACCACAACAGGGCACAACTCTGGAAAAATAAGACCTCACCCAGTTGGACAGACAGCAAAACAACTGCCTGCTAGCAGACAAAATATATCTGAAAACTCTTTACCGGAGAAGTGGCATCTTTGGTTATCTGGCAAGGACAAGTCCAACCAAGTGAGGGCTCCTCTCCACATAGCTGGGGGACAACAGATGACAATAACCACAGCAAATAAAAGCAACTGAAACAATATATTCTAGCTAGTCCCAAGGCAATTAGAAACATCTTGGAACAGAAACAAAGCTCTTCTCTGAGCAAAGACTACAAACACAGCTAGAAAAGAATCTCCTGAACAACCCTGTACTCTGTGCTATCCCTCTTGATTCCAGCTACTGGAGACAAGATTCATTTTTCAGGCTTCCTATTTGCTTCCAGCACTAAGTAGAAAAATACTAACTTCTTCAGAGTTCGCTAAAGCTCCCACTGCATGCTACTGTAGCATGTCTCCTGTCCCACCTCTTGTCTGTTCAGATGCGACCTCCTAGAAATTGAGTAATGCTGTTTGCATAAACCTAGATTAAGAAGCACAAATGGTGTTCTAAAAATGAGGGCAAAGACTGAGCGATTCGAATCTCAGAACCGGGATGGGTATAATGCAAAAGGAGGAAGGCACAGATGTGCAGACAGGCAAAGAGCATTGGTCTAACAATGCTCCCTACAACGTTGCCCACTGCAAATTCCTGAAATACGAACTACAGTGGGAGTCTGATGAATCAGCACAAAAGCAGAATTTGACCCACGAATATCCCTGTCCATATTTGCTGTGGAGAAAAGAAAAACCACTAAAAAACAAACACACTTCTTTTATTGGATAACTTGCATGAAGAGCATGATATTAGAGGAACTTTCCATTAATTCCCAGCAAACTTTTATTCCCATGACTCTCCAACTCTGAAGAGCAAAAGTTTATCTCATGGCATTTTTCAACTATAAACCTGACACAACCCAAATTTGTAACAAAGCTTCCAGTTTGCTGGTGCTCTGGGTAATAGCTTATTAATAATAAATATCATGTATTACTCATCTTTGCTTTCTTTTCTGGCTTTGTTCCCATGCCTTAAATCAAACGTATGCTTGTCGGTGGTACCAAAAAGCATCGCTGGGCAGTTGCAGCAGTGTGCTGTGCCGATCTTTGTCCCTGTGCGAGAGCAGAGCTGGTGCCTGTCCCAGCAGCAGGGACCACATGGCCTCACCCACTGGTCTGCCGTGTATGAACACACAGAGCAGCTCGTGTGTCCCTGGAAAATGGTCTGAGTGTCCCTCTTTATATATCGCTCTCAGAAAAACAGGAAGTAGGTCCTCAAGTTGCCTGCGCCGCACTGGGTGGCTTGCTCACCTGGACCCCAGGGCAAAATGCCACGGCAGCTAGGTCAGGCAGAACTCAGCTTTGAGGAACAGGGACCCCTCCAGCAGCCGCTTCGGCCTGCCGAGTTTCACTTTTGAAACCATTTTACTCTTTGCTGCTGGTGGCAGCGGTGGGGAATTAACTCAGTCGCCGGATTTTGTAATCCTCTCCACGCGGCGCTGCTGGGCAGCTCGCTCTTGATTCGATTTCTCCGCTCCTGTCATTTTGCAGGCCCCGGGCTTTGGCGAAGAGGAATTTTTAAACTCTCTGCAAAACAATGCCAGCTCCTCCCTTCCTTAGACACATGCTCATTCACTAGCCATGATGTCACAAAGGCCACATGACACTGTCCCATTCTCCGGCTACACAATACCCTCCAAACCCATTCATAAAATCCCGCTCCTCGGCCCTCGCAAACAGAGAGGGATCCATCCTCCTCGCTTGCAGTTCCACCCCCGGTCGAAAAGAAGGGACCACTACTCCAGAAGCTGTTTGGAAACGGGAAGCAGCCGTGCTGGCGGGAGCGGCTAAATACCTAGACCCCAAGATACTAAGGAAATCCCGTGCCCCGAGGAGTTTGCAGGCAGGGCGCTGCCGGGAGCAAGGACTGCTGCCAGAGCATGAGGCTGCCCTGCCACCTTCAGTCCCCGCAGGGCAGCGCTGTGCCAGCCTAGGGGAAGTCCCCAGTGCCAATCCTTGCAGGGAGCAAAGACCCAAGCTAAACATAACATCAAAAATATACATATATATATGTACATATATATATATAGACAACAGCTCCTTGTTTGCCTGCTGCATAGTGAGCCTGCCAGGGACCATGGTGCCACCTCCACAGCCCGGTGAGGGGGCAGAGCCAGGGCTCCCCGTCTCGGCCATGTGGAAAGCAGAGCCCAGGGGCAGCAAAGCCAGTGGGAAAGGAGAGGAAGCCAGGCAGGGCAGCTCTGTGGATGACATACTCTGGGCGGGAGCGGCAGGAAGGAAGGCACTGGTGTTGGGCGGAAGCAGGGACAAGGGTCAGAAGCTTTGGGGGTCTACTGGACATCGCTTCAGCCTGGAGGGCCATGGTGCCAAGAAGAGCAGGGAGGCCCACGTCTGCAACAGCCAAAAGGAGGAGGAGGAGAGACCACTGCAGCAGGCCAGGCAGGAGGACAGCAGCCACAGTGGGGGTCTCTCCGGAGCACAGGAACTGGCACCAGCAGGCACAGAGTGCAGACAGCTCACCGAAGGCTTAGGCTGAGGCCGGCATCACGGACACTAAAGTGCTGGCAAAGAGGAACAGCAACAGGCCTGAGGGCACAGACTGCCGAGAAGGGCAGAAACTCCAGCCAACCCCACCATGTCCCCAAATCCAAAGCAAGAGCGACCGTCAGGACAGGGGCAGTTCTCCTCTGCACGCATCCCAGCATTGCTTCCACCCAGACGGATCTGGACAGGCAACTCCTTCTCCAGGAAACCCTAAACACCCACAGGTTCCTGCAGCTCTGGGGACCTGGGACCTCGGGTGGCAAGTGCTGCACAAGCCCTTACCCAATCCTAGGTGCTCGTGGGCAGAAGAGGCATGGCACATAAAGGAAAGGGAGACAAAAGCGGACCATGCTCCATTAGATGAGGCTCATATAGATGAAATCACCCACAATGGAAAACACATAAAAAAGGAATGACAGTATCTCACCCCGCCATAACATAGAGAGAGTCATTCCAGGAAAGCATCGAGCTCCTCTAAGTTACAGGTACCAACTTTTTGCTGGCTTGGGACAAGATCCCTTGTAACACAAAATGCCAGTCCTTCACTTTTATTAAATCAAGGTGTTTTAGATAATTTTCCCCTGACCAGCGCTATACGACAAAGCCAGTATCCAAGGTCTACAGCAAAGTCTGTCGTGTGCATCCAGTTCAGAGACAGACAGAAGAAGGTCATTTCTTTGTGCCTGTTGCTACCAACACTGCTCTGGAAATCACAGGAGAACATTCAAAACAACCACCTGAAATACAACTGAGAGCAGCCTTGGAAATGTATTTTTAGCACCCTGAATTCAGTTTGAAACCCAGAGTAAACCAGCACACACAAAAATCCCAGCATTTGCGTTTAATTTTCTCTGTTAACCTAATTAGCTGCACGCAGCAATTTTTCCCCAATTTACGGCTGGCAATCATCACAGCTTCTTGCAACAAATCACCCTGTAAAAGATGGGCCACCTCCACTTGGTCACGTTTTTTGCGACTCTATGAAGAGAAGCAACTTCTTTCTTACAAGGTTCGAAGGCAGGAAGATTTGAAGCGGAGCTCAATGGAAGCCGGGCTGTTGGAAACGCACGTTTTGCAAATAGTAGCCAATGAGCAACACCAAAAAAAATAAAAGAAAATAAAATAAAAGCAGAGCCAGAGCAGGAGAGCAGCAGAGAGGTATGAAAACCTGCTGCCACTGCGGACTATTTCCTGCTGTTTGGTGACAGCTTAGCCGGGCTATTTCTTTGCATTTCACAAGCCTCCTTAGCTCCAGGTGCTCTCCAGGAAAGCACATGGGGAAAAAAAAAAGAAAAAAAAAAATCTCCTCTTGCTCTTTAGGTTCTGTAATTCTTTTTTTCCATCTGTACTACACACCCTCTCTGATACAGCAAGCAGTAAAACAACTATTGAAAAAACCCCAAAACACTGAATGATATATATTTGAATTACAGATCAGCGTGAATATTATTTCTGCTCCCTGGGTGTATTTAAAGTTGTGCATATAAATAGGTGCTAGTGGTTTTTCTGGCAAAGTAATTCATTTAAATGGAGGTATGGCTTACACAGAGATTTACTCTCCCTTAAAAAAGCACATGTAATTAAGAATAGGCAATAATAATAATGAAAGAAAAGAATAGCTACCGACAGAAAGACAGAAAGGCTTGCAAATTTATTCCATGCAAGAAATCTTAACTTCTCCAACATTTTAGGTTTTTAACAAAACAAAACAAAAAAAAAAAAAAAGGAAAGAGGAAGAAAAAAGTAATTCGCTATCACAAAATAACAACTAAACTGGTATGGCAAAGATAAGCACTAAATTAATCAGTGCTTGGAAATGCACACACAAAGAAATAGTGGAAAAATACACTTTGCTGGTGAAAATGGGTGAGTGCAATTTTGCCTGATGAAATAACATTCATTATAGATAAAGTCCAAAGCAAAATAATAGAGTCAGAGTTAAGGTTTGTTCTGCCACCTAGGAACCTCACATGATAAGCTCTGAACTTCTTTCCCGTGGAATCATACCCCAAAGATGGCAAGTATTCTGCCTCAGCGTTAGAAGATGTGGCAAACAAGAATTAAATTTATGATCAAAAGAGGAAAAGTAAAAGCTTGAAAATAATGCTGAAAGAACACTGCAATTTGCCTGCCCAAAATAGAACACGTACATTGCCACCAAATGGAAATTACCAGTTTGCAAGCAACCAGGGAAATTATGAAGTAAAGATTAAAAAAATAAAAATAAAAATAAATAACACACCCCACCAGCCGTAATGATCGTGGACTTGAGGAGGGATGCGGAAAGGAGGAAGACAGGAATTTTCAGCTGTCCCAGGTGTCATTTACCCCGCGGGAGCTTCGCCCGTGCCCGTCAGACCCCGGCGCTGGACCTCCCTCCCCCTCCTGGCTGAGGTTCCCTATTTAAAGCGCGGTCCCCGTTTACGGGGGAGACAACTCCATCACGGGACGGAAGAGCCGGAGGGTGGCCCATACCAGCCCGCGGCCCTTTCCGCTGCGGACCGTGGCAAGGCGATGTGCCGCCGCGCCAACGTTCAGGCAACCACCGCTGTACCAAGACTTTCCCCCCTCCACCTCTGCGAACCCTTTTTTTTTTTTTTTTTTTTTACTATTTAATTTAATTTTTTTGCTGTTCTTCCCCCCCCCCACTTTCCTTAATATTGCTTACTTCAAACAGCTACCATGAAAATGAATCATGGAAATTACACACAAAGCTGAGACCATTCCCTCTAACCATTTTGGGCAAGTGCCCTCACAGTTGCTAGTGCTCAGTTTTCAGACAAGAGCAGTGATTCACGCTCAGACATCAAAAAACCCTACAAGATCTTGAAACGATTAAATCTGTCCCTACCTCCGAAAGCAGTTGGTTTCGTACGAATCCCCCACCTTGCTTATCAGTTTTAAGAACTACAAAACGTCACCAGGTATATTTAAGGCATCTGGATAATTTTATATGTCGGGCTTAATTTGCACTGTGTGTTATTGCTTCCCCCCACTCCCAAATTCTGTTAAAAATAAGAATTGCTTAATGAAGTAGTAGCCTGGGGATATAGAGACATGCAAATCTTTGCCCTGACCTACCTCGAATTCGGTATTTTAGAAGGAGGGGAGATTTCAGACTAATCCCTTTTGAAAACAGAGAAAACCCAGTGTTCCTGTGGTCTCCATAAGACAAGGGCCATGCTGGCAGGTATTTTTTTTTCCTTCCGCCTCTTGAACAACTCTTGTTTCCTCCCCGGCGAGGGCAAGCGGGTGCGTTTCAAACCTGCCCCACGTCGGTGGGCATTTAAAATAGGAAAGGTTTAACAAAAGCATCCCAAACTTCAGGGGAAAAGGAGCTGGCTGCACTCCCCCCCACTCCCCATCCCAAATCCAAACATTTCTGGGTCCCTTTCAAAAATTTCCAAGATCTAGCTCAAGACATACTGAATGTTATCACTTACGGGAGTTACAAAAGCAATAAGCTCCTGAAGTTTTGCCACTCACTAGAACAGCAAAAAAGTTCTTCAAATATTATACTGATTTACAGCCTAAGTTCTCTCTGATTACCCTCCCTTGCCTGTTGTTTAGATATTCTTTATGCTTTCATTTTTTGTATTTAAAAATAATGTCAGAAGCAGAAAGCAGAAGGAATCTTTTCCATAAGGAAATTAGAAATCTAAATGTTCTGCACACATTTAACAGAGCTTTGTTACACTGCTGCCACTTATTAACCTATTTATTTTATTTCTGTCAAATGCTTATATAAAAGTTAGCATCGGTGGTGGTGGGCTTTTGATTTTAGCATTTCACAACAAATCATAATTTTCTTTCTTTCCTTAACAAGGTTTTCAGTGACTGCAAGCAGAAATACAAGTTTGAATATACAACATATCAGTATAAGGGGCATAATGATAAAGCTTCCTTTAATACTAAGCTTCCAATACAGAACACTCCTGAAACAGGATTGTAGTTTTAAACAAATAAAAGTATTCTCTGTTTCTTGTGAATTTAAAATTGATGTTAAAAAAAAAAAAAAAGACGTGATTTTTTTTTTTTTTTTTAGTTAGTTTGCCAATACACAATGCAGCATATACAAGCCAAAAACAATTGGGATACTGTCTTAACGTTCCTATAGGAGACAAAAATCCTTTGCATTAGAGCAGAATTACAGCGCTTTAACTCGTGAAAGGCAAACTCATTGCTTTCATCGTGGCAGGACTCCACGGTATTTTCCAACGCGCCCCCCCATCCCCGACTCCCCAGCACCTCCAGTGCTCGGTCGCTCCAATATCACTGCGTTAAGATGTACAGGAGGCGTCCAGGTAATTCAGATTGCAAAACCACAACTCTCCTTTTACCCCTTGCCCTCTCAGCCGAGCACCCGTTCGTGCCTTGGGGGAAAGGCAAACAAAACTCCTCCAGCAACTCCTGAAGCACCTCGAGGAAATCCTTTCATCCAAACACAGCAAGGGGCATCCAGTTTACTATTTACATGTGGAGAGAGACCTCGGATACATTTGATAAGCAGATTTCTTATCAAATTTCCTTTTCACTAAATCCAGCGTGAAGCCACTCCCATGCTCACTCACAGCCAAACCATATTACTGCATAAAATGACCAAACCAGAACATAAAGCATGAAAGTAGAGCAATCAAACATTTTATACTGCACATTTTACATATATATTTATACATACACACACACGCATATATATATATGTGTGTGTGTGTGTGTGTAAATAAATCAACCCATATTAATTCTAGAGATGAGGGAGAACTGCCTGTAATTAACACCCACTGATTTACATTCCCGTGACATTAGAAATGATAGAACGTGAAAGCGAAGAAGTCTTCGGATTCTCCAGACCTAATTAAAACCAAACTCCTTGAACAAATGGCAAATTCTGCCCGACTCCTGCGCGAGCTAAGCGAGAACCCTCCAATTCCTGCACCTCTGAAGTCTCATCAGGACTTCACTGTAACTGCATAAATTCTAATTTCTACAGTTACGGAGGGGAGGAGGGAGGAAGAGGGATGCATCTGCAGAAAAACTAAAAACACGACCATGTGATCCTTTATTCCATGCCAAAAATCACGTTACAAAAACATAGCCAAATCTATAACCTAACCAACACTAGGGCAAAAGCACAACCATGCTGACTATGTACCTTAATATAAAGCAGTGCTTTTTTTTTTTTCAGATGTGGAAAAAAAGATAGCATCTTAAATTAGATATCCACAATTTGAGGAAGCTGGGGAACCAAGCTGAAACAGAAATCTTAAGAGACAGCTGAACACAGATTAAGGTAAAAGAAATATTAGTTTATTTCTATTTTATTAAATGTGGGGAGTTTTAACCTAAAGGGAGACTAATGCCACTGCAGCCAGATTAAGAATTTAGGTAAAGATGAATTCTTTGTTTACATCCATTTCATATAGCATAAAGTATCAAAACTGGAAATCACCATATCTTCCTAAACTCACATTTCTAGCTCCATCATTCTTTAAAAAGTCCTCCACATACCAAGATAGCATGGGGAACATTACTGGAGAGATTTAGTAGCTTAGAAATATTGCAGTTGGGAGGTGGGGGAAGAGTTTATCTTTTTAAAAAGGTAAACCAGCACATGATCACTGCCCAAGAAATCTTGTGGTCATGTACACATCGCAGCAGCCTACCGTGCCACACGTAACGCCAGACACCAGCTATTCCCTACCAAGCTTCAATTACACAACGTAATTTCCCCGTGTACTTCAAAACTAATTCTCACACGTCACTCGCACTCCAAATCTCCAGCACGAGCCTGGAGGGGCAGCACCGCATTAACACGTCGGACAACCTTTGCGTACCGCAGGCTCGCGTTTTTCCAGCTCATGTGGCAGCTTTCCACCGCATCGACCTTTTATTCTGACACACGTTCAGGAAAAAGATTGCGACAATCAAGCTACAGAACACCATCTCGGTTTCCCCCCTCCCCCAATTAATAAACACTGCGCAGTCCACGCACCCCTGGCACTCCACGCTCCTGATTAAAATAAGAAAGTTCACCGCAAGACAATTCAAATGCCTAATGCAAATGCACTTAGTTTTTGTATCCTCTGCAAGCGTGAAGGCAGAAAGCCATATGTTTTTAAAAAGCAGAGAGCTGAATTACTTTTTTTAAAAAAAAGAAAAAAAAACTATCACCACCACGCACACTGCCACTTTTGTACAAAACTTCACTGCATGCAAATTTTAGCCCGAAAATCAAACGCATCAGGGCACGCAGCAAGCCACAAAAGGCGTTTTTTGAAAACGAGGGAATGTTTTCAACTTTCATCCGCACTGGTAGCGAGAGGCGGCAGGAAGAGGCTCGACAACCCGGCACGGTCACAAGTGCCGCGGCCCTTTCGCAGCGGCCGCATCTCGCGTCCCCACGACGACGGCGAGGCCCCGCGGCGGCCGGCGCTGCCCCCCGCGCCGCTGCGCGCCCCGCGGCTGAGGCGGGCCCGCCGCGGCAGCGCCCCGCGGAGCCGCCCGCGCCGCTGCGCTGCGCGGCGCTTCCCGCCGCTCCCGACGGCCGCCCGAAACACGCGCTTCGCGGCGGCCGCCTGCAGCCGTCGGAGCGCCGCGGAAGGGCAGCGGGCGGGCCGCGCCGGGCCCGCGCGGCTCCGCGGCTCCGCGGCTCCGCTGCCCGCCGGCTGCGTGGCCGGCCCCGGCCTCCAGCGGCTCCGCTGCCCGCGGCGCTGCGGCGGGCGGGCGGGCGGCTGCCCCGAGCGACATTTTGTTTATCCTCGGCAAAACCCGCTGCGAGATAAGCGGGTGGGGAGGGCACAACCTCACGCAGGGTGAGAGACGGTCGCAGCCGCCACGGTAAATATTTATTTACTCCTGCTTTGCCACAGGAAGCCTCGGAGCGAGCCTCTGCTACCCTCCTGCTCTTCCGAAGTAGCCGCCGGCGGGGCGGGGGGCGCTGAGGGCCCGCGGCCGCCCCCCGCCAGCTCCGGCGGGCGGCGAGCGCTGCCCCCCCCCACCCCCACCGGCCCGTAGCGAAAGTAAAACCGTGGCTCCCGCTCCCCCCCCGCCCCGGCCGCGGCCCGCCGCCCCCCGGCCCGCCGCGCCCGCTCCCCCGGGGAGAGGTGTTACCTCAGCTTTTTGGGCACCGAGTAATCCACCTCCATGACTTTGCCATGCAGCTCCACTTTACCTGCGGAAAAACCCGGGGGACGGGGCGCTCAGCATCGCCGGGGCGCGCTGCGAGCTGCCCGCGCCGGGAGCGCGGCGGCGGCGGCGGCCCGGGCCCGGGGCAGCCATGCTCCCCTCCGCCGCCTCCCGCGCCGCTGCCGCCGGGGCGCGGGGGGGCTGCCCCACCGGCGCCCCCGGGGCCCACCTGCCCCCGGCGAAGCCGTGCTACCCCGGCCTGGCGCTAGCCCGCCCGCCCGGTGCGTGCGTGCGCCTCCCCGCCCGGCCGCCGCCGCCGCCGCCGCCGGGCCCCCAGCCGCCCCTTCACCCGCCTTTTACTCCGCGCCCCCGGCGAGTTGGGGCAGGGCACCTCGTAAAAAGGTGCCCGAGGCCCGGGGGGTGCCGGGGGGGTGGCCGGCCGGCGGGCTCGGCGCCCGGGCGCCTCTCAATAAAATCGAAGAAAAAAATCAGCGAAAAATACCCGCGGCCGGAGAGCCGGGGCGGGGGAGCGGGGCGGGCGCGACAAGGCGAGGGTCCCGGCGGCGGCCCGCGGGGCCCGGCGGGCACCGGGGCGGCCGGGGGTCCCTGGCGTTCCGGGGGGGCGGCGGGCGAGGCGCCGAGGCGCTGCCCGGGGGGAGGCGGGCGGGCGGCGCGGGGCCCGTGGGGCAGCAGGGCCGGGAGCGCCGCGGGCGCCGCCGGGCCGGGGGCCCCGGAGGGAAGGGGACGCGGGGGCTCTGGCACGGGGAGAGGCCGGGGGGACCCCGGGGTAGGTGCCCCGGCGGGGGGCCAGGCGAGCGCAGCGGCGGGGATGCCGGCGGCCGGCCGGGCAGGGCAGGGCAGGGCAGGGCGGCGAGGCGAGGCGAGGCGGGGGGCGGCGGAGCAGCTCCGCCGGGGCGCGGGGGGCGGCGGGCCGAGCGGCCCGCACGGGCTGCGCCGCGCCGCTTACCCGAGAGGGTCTCGATGGCCCGGATGGCCCAGTTCTGGTCCGGGTAATCCACGAAGGCGTAGCCGGACTTGAGCAGGACCTGGCCGGCCAGAGGCAGCTTCCTGTCCCCGAAAAGCTGCTTGAGGTCGTCGGCTGTGGCGGCAGGGCTGAGATTTCCGATGTACAGCTTGTTCATCATCCGCCGCTTCATGGGGAGCCCCGCGGCTCCTCCTGCCCCGGCGGCCGGCAGAGACACGGGCACGGCGCTGCGCCACCCACCCGGCCGAGCCCGCAAGAGCCTGCAACAGCGCCCCGCAGCCGGGCAGCAGGCGGAGCCGAGCCGCGCCGCGCCGAGCCCAGCCCGCGGCTGCCCCCGCCCTCCTGCCGGCGGTGCGGTACGGTACGGGGCGCCAGGCGCCGGGGCTGCCCGAGCCCCGCGCCGCCGCCGCCGCCTCGAGCCGCCCGCGCCCTGCCCGTGGGCGCAAGGCGATGGCGCGGGGATCCCCGCGCCCGGCCGCTCGGCGCCGCGGAGAGCACGTGGAGCCGCAGCCCTCCCGACGGGGCCGGGCCGGGCCGGGCTGTCTCCGCCTTGGGGCTGGCCCGGGGGGGCCGCCCCGGCGGCGGGGAGCGGCGCGCCCCTCCCGAGCGGCGGCGGCCCTCGGAGCCGGGTGCCCCGCAGGTAAGGGCGCGGCGGGGGAGCTTTCCCCCCTTCCCGAGCAGCTCCGGCCCTTCAGTCTAGGCACGCGAGAGCCAGGTTTCAGCCGAGCGCCTACGGCTCGTCCGGGCGGCGGCATTTCCACGGCGCCGCGCTGCCCCGAGCGGACTGAGCTCCCCGGGGCGCAGCGGTGTCCCGGCCCCAGCATCAACGCGTGCCCGTGGCACCGGCAGCGGTTTCACGGCGGCGACTCGTCCCGCTGCTCTCCCGGCCCGAGAAGTGCATGCTTTCGCTCAAGGATTTCAGGCACCTTTGGCCTGAACCGGGAGTCCAGGGGAGCCACGGTGTCTGTTCCCCCGATATAACCCCCCAAAGTGGGGCACAAAAGAGCAGGCAGCTCCTCGCAGTGATTTCAGAGCGTTTCTTTGTAGTGGAGCAGAGCATGTGCTCTAAAAGGACCAGCGCTCTCCACCAGAGGCATCTGCTCTCCGAGCGGCGGCACTGTGCTCTCTTACTCCACAGCACCTTTTGCCTTGAAACTCATCGTTCCTCAGTCCGGCTGGAGTTCGCCTTGTTCTGGCATGCTGCTGTCTGGTGGTGCTCAGCTCTGTGGGCTACAGCTGGAGGAGTTCCTCCCGGGAGAGGGAAACAGTCTTGCTCAGGAACCAAGGGGAAGGAGAAGCAAAAGCCTGTGTTCGAGATGCGCTCCTGGAGACTCCAACCCTGCTGCCTGCCTCTTGCTGCTGAGCCAGAGGGACACAGGCAAATTAGGACAAGAACTTAAGCAACAGAACCGAGACCATCATCCAGAAGGCTTCTCTTTATTGCATGCAGCTGCAGCCATTGAAGAACTCCAGAGCTCGTGCTACTCGGACATTTCAGCAATGAGTATTGCATGTTCTCAGCCATGAATAGTTGTAGCCATATGGTACAGGACTCCTGTATTTAGTTTTTTTTTTTTTTTTTTTTTTTTTTTTTTTTTTTTTTTTTTAAGGCATGCTGCTCTCCATGGCTCAAAGCTGTCTCTCACCTGAGAGCAGGTGGCTCTCAGGGTGTCTTAAAGAAGCAAGAGTTTGTGCCATATGCTTACCTCATCCCAGTCATTCCTGTTAGTGCTGGAAGGTGCAGGTTAAACAAAATAGTGAATCTCACGCTGCCAGCTTTGCTCTTTGTCACTTGCAGGGTCAGTGAGTTTTATTAGAACTTGGTCATTCATTCCCCTTCTCCTTCATGCTGTGGGAAAATGGATCATGAAATATGCCTTGACCTTTTAAAGACTGGTGCCAAATCTTTCTCTTTCTTGAGAAGACAAAGCCAAATGTTCATGGAAGTATGTCAGGGGTATGACTGGAGGCTAAAATAAGGTGCACAAGTAATATTGGACCAGTGGGAGGGGAGCAAGTATTCTTGGAATGGGGTATTGTGCCCTGTGCTCTTCAAGAGCCAGTAATCCTTTAGTGGGAGCCAGCAGGGGATTAAGGGCAATAATCTAATTCCTCAGATTTTAAATTGCATCGCAGGACAATTAAGAGCAAAAGTCCCTTCTCCTGCACTCAGTCTCACAGCTGCTGTCCCTGTGCTGGTGCAGGCTGTCATGTGAAGGTGCCAATGCACTGGATGGAGTAGGAATAGCAGTGACGGGTGCTTGATGCCATGCACATAGCAAAAATAGATGTGGTTGGACTGCGATGATGCAAAGCAAGAAGAATCCTTTCTCCTCCGATTTCTGCTTCTTTGCTTTCACTACAACTTCTATTGGGCTGCCATGTAGCAGCAGGAATGTGGGTGCATCTGTCCCCAGCCGTAGGTTGCGCTTTTTGGAGGTGTTTCTGGGGTTGAAAGTGGCCCAACACATCTGGTGCATCCCTCCCTCCTGTCTTCTCCTCTTTTTGCACTGAAGCTGGTGTGGCAGGGCCTGGAGACAGGAGGAAGATATCTTGTGGAAACAGTGTTTAATATCCTAAGAGTCAACTAGTGTTTTTTTTAAGTGTCATACAATCATAGAGCTTTTGGGCGTAAAAGCCAGTTCTGTCACTGCTCATGCTAACCCAGCACCACAATTCTAGTGCATTTATTAAACTGGGGGGAAAAGTGTTAATTGCATATTTTTAGATTATCCAGCCCAAATACTGCATAACAAGCTCATATTTAAACTAGGCAGGGGGGGAGGTGTCATAGAGACAGGGTAGACAACAAAACACAAGTTGGGTTGGGGGGTCTCCAAAGGGTGCATGCAGCTGAGGATGTGCGTTTGGGACGTGGCTATGGGCGACCGCCATACATCCTTCCTGGGAAACCTGCAGGCATGACCACCTCTCCAAAATGCCTGTACACCAATGCATGCAGCATGGGGAACAAACAGGAGGAGCTGGAGATCTGTGTGCAGTTGCAGTGCCCTGATCTCATTGCAGTCACGGAGACATGGTGGGATAGCTCACATGACTGGAATGCTGTCATGGAAGGCTCTGTGCTTCTTAGGAGAGACAGCCCAGGAAGGCGAGGTGATGGAGTTGTTCTTTATATGAGAGAGCAACTGGAATGCATTGAGCTCTGCCTAGGGGTGGAGGAGGAGGAGGCAGTTGAGAGCTTATGGGTAAAGATCAAAGGGCAGGCCACCATGGGGGACACTGTTGTGGGTGTCTGCTACAGGCCACCTGACCAGGAAGAGGAAGTAAATGAGGCCTTCTGTAGACAGCTAGAAGTAGCCTCATGATCACCAGCCCTGATTCTCATGGGAGACTTCAACCACCCTGATATCTGCTGGAAGGACTACACAGCAATGCCCAAGCAGTCCAGGAGGCTCCTGCAATGCATTGATGATAGCTTCTTGTCACAAATAGTGGAGGAGCCTACGAGGAAGGGTGTCCTGCTGGACCTTGTCCTTACCAACAGAGAGGGACTGATTAGAGACGTGAAGGTTGGGTGTAACCTCAGCTGCAGTGACCATGAGATGGTGGAGTTCAGGATCCTGCAGGAAAGAAGTAAGGCAACAAGCAGGATTGCAACCCTGGACTTCAGGAGAGCAGACTTCGGGCTCTTCAGAGACCTAATTGGTGGAATCTCATGGGTTAAGTCCCTAGAAGGAAGGGGGGTCCAGGAGAGCTGGCTAGTATTCAAACATCACTTCCTCCAAGCTCAAGAGCAGTGCATCCCTATGAGTAAGAAGTGCAGCAAAAGGGGCAGGAGACCTGCCTGGATGAGCAAGGAGCTCTTGGCCAAATTCAGACAGAAGAAGAAAACACAGACTGTGGAAGAGGGGACAGGCTACTTGGGAGAATTATAGGAATGCAGTCAGAGTATGTAGAGATATGGTGAGGAAGGCAAAGGCCCATTTGGAATTGAGTCTGGCAAGGGATGTCCAGGACAATAAAAAGGGCTTCTTCAGTTACATCAGTAGCAAGAGGAGGACTGGGGAAAATGTGGGCCCACTACTGAATGGGGTGGGGGCCCTGGTGACAAAAGATACAGAGAAGGTAGAGTTACTGAGTGCCTTCTTTGCTTCAGTCGTCACTGCTAAGGGCAGCCCTCAAGAACCCCAGAGCCTGGAGGCAAGGGGGAAAGTCTGGGGAAAGGAAGACTTTCCTTTGGTTGAGGAGGAGAGGATTAGAGACCTTGTGGGCAAGCCTGACATCCACAGATCCATGGGCCCAGATGGGATACACCCATGGGTACTGAGAGAGCTGGCGGATGTTGTTGCCAGGCTGCTCTCCATCATCTTTGAAAGGTCCTGGAAAACTGGAGAGGTGCCTGAGGACTGGAAGAATGCCAATGTCACTCCAGTCTTCCAAAAGGGCAAGAAGGAGGACCCAGGCAACTATAGGCCAGTCAGCCTCACCTCCATCCCTGGAAAAGGGTGGAACAGCTCATTCTGAATGTCATGTCCAAGCATACGGAGGGAAAGAAGGTGATCAGGAGTAGCCACACGGATTCACCAAGGGGAAATCATGCTTAATCGATCTGTTCGCCTTCTCTGATGGAATGACTGGCTGGGATAGATGAGGGGAGGGCAGTGGACGATGGGTACCTTGACTTCAGCAAGGCTTTTGACACTGTCTCCCATAACATCCTCCTAGAGAAGCTCAGGAAGTGTGGGATAGATGAGTGGACAGTGAGGTGGATTGAGAACTGTCTGAATGGCAGAGCTCAGAGGGTTGTCATCAGTGGTGTGGAGTCTGGTTGGAGGCCTGTGAGTAGCGGAATTCCCCAGGGCTCAGTACTGAGTCCCATCCTGTTCAACTTCTTCATCAATGACCCGAATGAGGGGACAGAGTGCACCCTCAGCAAATTTGCTGATGATACCAAGCTGGGAGGAGTGGCTGATACACCTGAGGGCTGTGCTGCCATACAGAGACACCTGGACAGGCTGGAGAGTTGGGCGGAGAGGAACCTCCTGAGGTTCAACAAAGGCAAGTGCAGAGTCCTGCACCTAGGAAGGAATAACGCCATGTACCAGTCCAGTCTCGGGGCTGACTTGCTGGAAAGCAGCTTTGCAGAGAAGGACCTGGGAGTGCTGGTGAATAACAAGTTGACCATGAGCCAGCAATGTGCTCTTGCAGCCAAGAAGGCCAAGGGTATGCTGGGATGCATTAGGAAGAGTGTTGACAGCAGGTCAAGGGAGGTGATTCTGCCCCTCTACTCAGCCCTAATGAGGCCTCATCTCGAGTATTGTGTCCAGTTCTGGGCTCCCCAGGACAAGAGAGACATGGAGCTACTGGAGAGAGTCCAGCGCAGGGCTACCAAGATGATCAGAGGGCTGGAGCATCTGCCCTATGAGGAAAGGCTGTGAGAGCTGGGCCTCTTTAGGCTGGAGAAGAGAAGACCAATCAACAAATCAACAAATACCTTAAGGGGAAGGGGGGGGAGGTGTCAAGGGGATGGGGCCGGACTTTTTCAGTGGTGCCATGCGACGAGATGCAACAGGCACAAACTGAAACACAAGAAGTTTTGTCTGAATATAAGGAAGAACTTCTTTAGTGTGAGAGAGACTGATCATTGGAACAGGTTGCCCAGAGAGGTTGTGGAATCTCCTTCTCTGTAGATACTCCAAACCTGCCTGGATGCAATCCTGTCTAACATTCTCTAGGTGAGTCTGCTTGAGCAGGGAGGTTGGACTAGATGATCTCCAAAGGTCCCTTCCATTCCGTGATTCTGTGATTCTGTGAAACAAGAGCAAGAATGATAAAAAGAGGGGAAAAAAAAAGCACAAACAAGGGAAGGTCAAAGGAGGGTTTGTTTAGTCTAGAAATGAGATGGCTGAGGAGGACAGGATAACAGGCATGTTGTCCATGTGCATGAAGGTCTACTTTAAAAAAGGCTATTAGGAAAAAGGATATTAGGGAAAATATAACTGGTTAATCAAACATTGAAACAGAAGGAAGTGGTGACATTCCTTTGTTAGAGGTTTTGGGAGTAGGTTAGATGAACATCTGGTCTGGGATTACAAAAGCCATCCTGGTGCTGGGGGCTGGCATGAGAGATCTCCTGAGGTCTTCTGCAGGCTGCACTTTGGGCATAGGGACATATCTGTCAGGGTGGCTGAAGGGAGATATTTGCCTTCAGAAACACCTCTAGGCCATGCGCCTCATTTCTGATGTTAGAGGAGGTGAAGGGAGGCCAGACTGATCCCTTAGGGAAATGAATAAAGCAAATGGCTGGGAGAGGAAGGAACTAGCAAAACTGAAGAATATTTGCATGCTCTTGCTTTCCAGCCCTTCTTCTTATCAATTAAACTGCTTTATGGTGAGCCTGTGTAAGTATGGGTTTCCTTGCAAGCCTGTCTTGCAGTGGGCAGGTTGAGGGTAAGCAGTAGGTTTTGTCCTAATCTGGGCCCCTTTTTGATGGACTAGTATTACTGGGGCCTGCAGTCAGGGTACCAATTTGGAAGCTTTTGGTGGGTGCTTTTGGGGGAACAGCGCCCAGGAATGGGAAACGAGGAGGGTGGAGATGAGGCATAAACAGTGACTTTTGAGCAACCTTCCACTTGCCTAGTGGGTGTTTTTCTGGAGGGGTCAGAGGTGAAGGTGGGTTGAAGAGGGCTTCTCATGGAAAGAGATGATGTTACAGCATCTGACATGCAGGAAAGTCAGGGTGTGAGGAAGGCAAAGCAACATGTGCCTGACTGGGAGTGCTCTGGAGAGGCTGGAGGGCCTGGGGGCGGGGGCAGAATGTGGGGTGAGCTAGAGGCAGAATTTAGCATGGGTATGTGTTTTGCAGAGAGATGATGATAAGCTTTTATGGGTGAAATTTGTCTTGTGAGGTTTTGTGTTAAAAAAATATCAGAGAGGAAGTTAAGTTGGGGCAAGATGAGCAGTGCAGTTCATAGACTTGGCAAAGTTTGGGGCTGCAGGGGACTGAGGCAGGTTGTACAGTGCGGAGGTGCCTGCTGCGTTGGAAGCCCATGGGCTTTAGGGGTCTGACTGGGGCTGTGGTCAGTGCATTGAACCCAGCTTACAGAAATGGTGTTTTAACAGACTTCACAAAACCACAGAATCACAGAATGATTGAGGTTGGAAGGGACCTCTGGAGATCATCTAGTCCAACCGCCCCTGCTCAAGCAGGGCCACCTAGAGCATGTTAGACAGGATTGCCTCCAGGTGGGTTTTGAATATCTCCAGAGGAGACTCCACAACCTCTCTGGGCAACTTATGTCACTGTAGTTAAGAAGTGTGCAGTGAATGTGTGCCATACACTGGCACTGTCACTACTGTGACAGTACAGTCACTACTGACTGGTGCGTGGATGGCGTGGGATTGGAAGCAGAGCGTGGAAGTGACTCTGAGTCGGATTGCACGATGTGAGTAATTAGTTGATAATGAAATGAATAATACTTGGGGGACTAGTCTTCTCCTGATGACTAGTCATCTCAGAGAGGTGGCAACTTTGAAAAAAACTGCTTAGAGAGGCTCAGGGAGAGTAGCTTAAGGTATGGCATCCAGTTTGTGGGACCACCCTTCAAAAAAGATTGGGACCAAATGGAGGGTCAAAAGGGGAGAACTAAAATGATTGTAAGTTGTTTTGTCTACAGAAATGGAGAGTGTTGCTGCCTAGAGGAAGGGATTGATCTGCGTAACTTGCCCTCATCTAATGAGATGAGAATGGTGGGCTTAACACAGAAATTTGTTTGGGGGTCCCACACTGGATCCCTAAGATGGAGCGTCCATCCCCAAAGAGTGCTGCAAATAGGTTAGAGAAATGTCTGCCAGGAACAGCGGGGATGGTCAATATTGCCTCAGGATGGAGAGAAGGTCATGGTGAAACTGCAAGGCCTGGAGGGCTTGCTCATGGGTGGGAGGCTGGCTCAGCCCTCTGTCCCTAGGGGGCAGGTAAGCTATGGAGCTCCTTAATAGCAACACTGTGGATGTTCAATATTTCCTCGGGTTACATCATCCAAGACACCTTTTCCAAAGGAAATCCTGATCTGTTGATTGTTGGAGGCTGCAAGCATTTTCTGGGAGAGGCCCAGCTCTAACCCTGTCCTGCTGTTGGTCAGCGATAGAGACACTGGTGATGGGCAGCTATCCTAGCTCCAGGAAGAATTGCAATCAGGGTTTTCCTTTGAGAGCCATCATGGTAGGGTCAGAGAGGTCCACAATGAGAATCCTTCACACTTGGAGAGGATGTAAAAACATTCATGGAAAGATGAATGAGAAAGCTGGGAGCTCACTTCTGCTTCTAAAAGTGTCATTGGTGGGTACTTCCTTGTCTCCTAGCTTATTTGGCTCCTGGTGTCCTGGCACCCCTGCTCTAGGTAGTCATTCATAGGATGTAGCCACTGAAATTTAGCAGCATCCAGTGCTTGCAATACATGCTACCTTCGTCCTGGTTCAGATATCTTCTACTCTGCCTCTGTTGGAAAGATATGTGTGTAAGTATACTCCAGCCTGAAAACTGCTGTGCTTCAGCACCATAACAGCAAGAATTACAGATGCTGATCACAAGTTGAATTCACCATTAACCCACCCACATCAGTGCAAAGTTGATGTTTTACCTTCCGAGGCAGTCAACAACCACAAGCAGTAAGAGATTGTCTTGGGGTTTACATGTAGGTGCTATTATAGGGTATAGTCTGTCCAGATCTTTTGGTAAAACCTACAGGGTTAAAGAGCTTGGCTTTTCTGTCAACAGGCAAGGGGACCAGCATGAGTCTGGTTGGTCATCACCCAGAAAGGCTGTACTACACTTGGTGCAGCAGTGCTTGTGTTTAGCCCCGGATCGGGTCAGATAAACGCAGGAAACTGCAGGCTCCAAATGGTGCCGATGCAGCATGCAAAGCTGAGGTACCTACATCAATCACTGCTGTGTGGGGACACCAAAGGGAGCTATAAACACCCCCAGCTGTCCTTCCAAAAAATCAATCACATTATATTAAATCAGCTTTCAAAAGCACTAAGCATCTTGGTCATCATGGTATATTCCTTGTCTCTGAATGAGGCAGAGTTATAACCAAGGCTGTGCAACCCAGGGGTGCTGGATAGATGGCCTGTCTGATGGGCTGAAAGCTGGCTGAACTGCCAAGCACAAAGGGCAGAAATCAGTAGCTCAATCTCCAGCCAGTGGATGGTAAGGAACAGAGTGGTTTGAGAGTCAATAGTGGGGTCCTTGCTGCTGAGTATCTCCATTGCTGACACGAATAATGACACTAAATTAGGGGGACTGGCTGACACAAGGGACAACATAGTCCCACACCTAGAGCACGGTAACCCACACAACCAGATGCAGAATGACCTGGCAGAGCAATGGTGCTGTGGAAAGGATCTGAGAGTGATGGTGGGCGCTGGGTTGAACACAAGCTGGCATGGTTCTCTCATTGCAAACTTGGCAAAGGTAACAGGGCCACATTAGGAGCGGGGCCAGAAGCGCAAGGGAAGCTGTTTTAACATGGAAATTTGTTTGGGGGTCCCACACTGGATCCCTAAGCTGGAGCATCCTTCCCCAAAGAGTGCTGCAGCTGTACTTGATGCTGGGGAGCCCACACCTGGAACCCATGTTTGGTTTGGGGCTCCAGCTGCAAGAGGGAGCCAGAAAAACACAGAGAGGAACTGTGGAGGGCTGCTGAGATGGGCCAGAGTCAGGCCTGCAGGGTCTCTGGGGAGAGGGGAGGAAGCCGGGCCACTTTGCCTAGCAAAGCAGAGGCAAAGGGGCATCTAGCAGCAGCTAGTTCTTCCTACAGTATTTTAGCCAAGACTCTAAAAGCTGTTGCCTTTAGAGGCAAATGGGTTCTGGAAATCATTTGCTGGAATTTTCAGTGACTGTACTAGACTCCTGAAATGATTTTGACTGATCCCACTGAACCAGGGAAAGCTGTCATGTCTTGTCACCTGTGGGGTAGTGGGCTGGGCAGCCCAGCTTTGCTCATCCAGGCATGCTGTGGCTGTGAGTATCTCCGGTTATGAGCTCTAGCACGATCCCTGGTTCCCCAGAGCTCCTAATCTTCAGCAGTGGAGCTGAGCCCTTGCAGCCCTGGGGCAAAACTATTCTCATCTGGCAAAGCACACATGAGCTGGCATCACAACAGCTCAGCTTTGGGCTACAAACCTGGTTTATGAGTCAAAGGTCTCTAAAACCCACCGACAGGTTATCTTTCATTTGGAAATGAAAAAAAGATGTGCAACAGCAGCAGTCCCACGCACATCTCCTATGTCCCAAATGACTGTTTTGGTCTTGGCCATTGAAGTTGAGTGCTAGTAGCCAACAGAATGGTACCCATCAACCTCTTACGTACCCTGCTTAGGAGGAACATGCCTTGTATCTCTGAACTGCCCAACTGAGCTATCACCTGGCCTGAATCATTAAGGACATTCATTTTTTTTCACTCATTTCTCACACAGAAGAAATCTCTGCAGAGCTGATTCTAATCACTGTCAGTCTTGACCGTGCTTGATTTCAGTTGCAATACGTGAAGCAGTGACTTGTCCTTTTGTGCTGGGATGTACCTCTGAAATCAGAACTGTGGATGAGACATTACCTGAGCAGCAGTGTCAAAAAAGGCCAAAAATAAACTCCAAATCACTTTTCCTGCCCCCAGGGTCTGACATCCTTCCTGAGGTGAAAGGCCTCCAAAACCCCCTGAGCCAGGAGCTTGCTGTCAGGGAAGAGGCACCCCCAGTTCCCACACTGAGGTGTATAGGCTGAAGAATGTAAGCAGAGCGAGGCAGAAGTGTGGAAACAGCCTTGCAAAGGGTTTTGGAGATTCATACGCGAGTGACCAGGTCTGAGTCATCTCTCCTCCAGGCTCATTCATTTCCCCCGACAGCCACCTATTGTGCTTGTGCAGCACATCTCAGATGGAAAGGTTCAAAGTTTTTTACAAAATGACTTTTTTTTTTTTTTTTTTTTTGAATTTTGACGAAGTCACAAAAGTGACTTTTGGTGCCCAAGAAGTACTGCAGAGAGAAATCTGTGTTTGCAGGGCAGCTCCAGCCTGCTGAAGCAAGTGTAGTTAGGTTTACTTTGTCTGAAGATGGCATTATGCCATATATTTATCCCAAGTAAAACATATGCCTGAGGCTCAGTATCTAGGACCTGCAGGCTCAAGATATAGGGAATCCAATGTAGCCAGGAATAGAGTTCTAGTAACTTGGCTTTGATTTTATATTCTAAAAACTACTGCTGTAACTGCCTGAGTCTGCAACGAGGAGGGTTTTTTTTTTAGAAGTAGTGATAAAAATGTCTTTCTCCCCCCTTTCTCCCAAAGCTTTGTGTATTTTTAGTTGAGTTATATAATTTCAAGGATCGTGATGGTGACAGTTACTGCACTGGTAACACTCCACTGAGTCAAGATGCAGCTCAGAAGAAAACAAGGTTTTGCCCATCTTACACTGAACTGGAACGTGGTTTTGTAAGGATTAGAGATGGTGATGACTCTGGGAGGCTTCCCGTGGTTCGTGCTGCTGTGTTCTTTCACTTGTCGTGTGTCGGAGACGAGGCAACGCGCCGCTGGGATGGCCCAGAGACATCGCCCCACTGTAGCTCTTAGGAGCGTCCTTGAAATGGTATTCTGACTTTTATAGACTTCCTGGCAACAAAACTAAGCAGCTGCTACAGAAATGATAGAAAAGTATCATAAAATTAGCTAAGGTTATCAGTAACAGAGCACTTGGTTGTGACTGTAAACTAAGTATTTTTCTCAAAGATTCATTATAGCTGAAGTAATCCATCTTGGTAGGATGGAATTACACATCACAAAGAGCATATTAGTTCCTCTTTGAAAAGAGGATACTGAGACCACTGCTTGCTATGACACAAGTGAAAATCTACTAAATCATTGCAACAAAACATTAAGCATCTTTGAAATCAAAAAAAGCGGTGTATGTAGAAATGTTCATCAAGGTGGTTTGAACACAGTATGTCATCATTTAGAGTTGATGTCTGCAAGCAAACAGCATACAAAAAATGGACTTTCTCCTATTTGCTCCATCCTAGCCTGCACTGCACACTAGCGCATGCTGCAGTTAAGGCATCACTTAATTTCAAAGGTAGCATAGCAAGATTTTCTAATCAGTTTTCCTTATCTGCCTGAAACTTTTCAATGGCTTTCATGTGATCAGCATCTAACACTTAGGAATGCCAAGGTGCAAGATAATCGTCTTGGCCCAGTAGCTTAAAGAGTAACTGTGTTTCCACTGATTGCAAGTTACATTTGTAAAGTAACTGAGCACTGCTGAGACACAACTTTTAAGCTTTCTGAAGATGGGAATGGTGGACAGAGACTAGCAGTGATGATGTTCTTTGATGTAATGGTTCTTTCATAGCATGCTCAAAGTTTTGATGGCTGTTCTAATACTAAGGCTATGCAATCTTGAATGCATGGGGGTTTAAGGAGTTTAGGACCAAGTCCTTCCAGCAAAGTCCAAATGCCAGAGATTTACACACAAGAAAGTCATGAAGAGCTGTACATGTGATTGCTGGAAAAAAAAAAAGGTCAGCTTTTCTTTGCTCTAAACCTGGCTTATATTAGCTATGGAATAGCTAACTTTCTTGAGATTGACTTACAGAAATCAAAATGTGAACAATAAAAAAAAAGACTGTAATTCAAATTAATGAGTTGCTAAGTTAAAAAATGGGTGGTTTTTTTAGGAATAACAAGCTTTACTAAAGAGTTGAAACATGTTGCTCATGCAAATAGTGCCAAGAGAGTTTCTCTTCTTTTTTCTCTCTTCAGTCCCACAGAGTTTCAGGCGCTCATTGCTATGCACATGGTTGCATTATTCTTAGGTAGAAAAGACTGTGCTAATTGTGGAGACCTCCTGGACAGAGATGCTGTTAAGACCCTGTTTCAAGTTAATTTGTATGTGTAAGAAGTCTTAGGGGTTGATTTTAAATGTATTTGTTTTTCTAAATTTATTAAAAATGCATTTACCTATGATGGTAGATAAAAAACTGAACGTAATTGACACACGTATCTGAAAAACCCTAGAATGCTAGAAGGAATGGCATTTCCCCAGGAAGGATCTTAGAACAAAATCTGTTGGCTCTTATTTCTATCTTGAAGAGTGGTTGCTCATCTTGCCTGGTGTTGGGAACACTTTCAGCTCTTACCTAAAGGCCCTGGGAGCAGCCGTGTGGACATGCTTTATGTAGCCCCCAAAAATGCTCATCTCTGGCAGCTGGCAGGGAGCATGACAGCTGCATTGGGCCAACAGCCAACATGTGCAAGAACTTCAGCTGAGTTACCTTGAGGGCATTGAGTAGAGGAACTGGATGTGGAATACAGGAGCATAAAGGTCACAGCAACTTTAGGGCAGATCAGCACACTACTTCAGCCCATTCTCCACCTTGTCTCCACTTTTGGGTTACATCAGCACTCCGTCTGTAGCTGTGCAGGGCAGCAATCTGTTCAGACCCAGATATTGGTCAGTCCAGACAGCTTTTCAGGGATGACTTCAGGATGGCCAGCTTTACTTCAATCCACGGGACAGTGATAGAGTAGGTAATCCTGGAAACCATCTCCAGCTACATGAAGGACAGGAAGGTGATTAGAAATAGTCAGCATGATTTCACCAAGGGGAAATCACGCTTAACCCACCTGATAGCCTTCCAACTGGCTTGGTAGAGGCGAGGAGAGCAGTGGATGTTTTCTAGCTTGGCTTCAGCAAGGCTTTTGACACTGTCTCTTGTAGCATATCCACAGGCAAGTTGAGAAAGCATGGGCTAGATGAGCCAACAGTGAAGTGGACTGAAAAGTGGCTGAATGACAGAGCTCAGAGGGTTGTGGTAAGTGGCACAAAATCTAGTTGGAGGCCAGACAGTAGCAGTGTACTGCGGGGTCAATACTGGCTCCAATCTTGTTCAATTTATTCATCAAAGAAATGGGCAGATAGGAACCTTTTGAGGTTCAATAAAGGAAAGTGCAGAGTCCTGTAGTTATGGAGGAATAACCCCATGTACCAGTACAGGCTTGGGGCTGAGCTGCTGGAAAGTAACTCTGCAGAGAAATACTTGGGAGTCCTGGGGGACAATGAGTTGACCATGGACTGCCTTAGGAAGAGTGTTGCCAGCAGGTCAAAGAAGGTGATACTTCCCCTCTGCTGAGCCCTGCTGAGGCAACTCCTGGAGTATTTTGTCCAGTGCTGGGCTCTGCAGTACACTAGAGATATGAAGGTACTGGAGCGAGTCTAGCGAAAGACCACTAAGATCCTTAAGGGACTGGAGCATCTATCCTGTGAGGAAAGGCTGGAAGAGCTGGGACTGCTGAGCCTGGAGAAGCAAAGACTGCTGGGGGAAATCTTATCCATGCTGATAAATATCTGAGGGGAGGATGTAAAGAGAATGATGACAGACTCTACTCAGTGGTGCCCAGTAATTGGACAAGTGGGCAATGGGCACCAACAGAAACACAGGAAGTTGCATGTGAACAGAAGGAAGAACTTTTCTCATGTGAGGGAGACAAAGCACTGGAACAGGTTGCCCAGTGAAGTTGTGGAGTCTCCATCCTCGGAGGTTTTCAGAAGCCATCTTCACAGGGTCCTGCTGCTCTAGGTGACCCTGCTTGAGCAGGGGTTTGGACTAGCTAATCTCCATAGGTTCCTTCCTATCTCAGTCATTCTGTAATTCTGTGAGTAGGGGTAAGTAGGCCTGGCAGAAGCCAGAGGAAAGAAACTACTGGGGTGAGGAGAGGCTGGTGCCCTTGCTGGCAGTCATGCCTGGGTGCTGATCGCTCTTTACTGGGAAGGGAGAAGTTTGATGTTCTGTGGTATGTGCTCTGCCCTCAAAGAGGGGTCCTCTCTGTTGGACGATTTCTGCTCAACCTGTTTGCAGCAGGGTGCCAATTCCACTGCAGACATTGAAGGAGCAGTTCTGACACTTGTGGTGGTGCCAGTGGTGTGGCCAATGTGGAGATGCCCTAGCAGAGAGGCCATGAGATAGCAGGAGGAGAGCTCTCTTTTGCTTGTGTTGACATGTGATTATAATGTATGGCCTATACAGAAGGGGATTTAGAGAACTCTAAGTCCTCCTGTTCTGAAGAGACCAGCACTGACTTCTCGCAGAAGCATAGCATTGCACTAACCATGAATTTTCCTCTAGCTAGTGAATGTTTGGAGGAATGGCCTTTACTCAGAGCCCTTTCCTCACTTTGTCTAGACATCTGTCCTAAATCCAGGAGCCCAGGAAATAAAGTTACTGCAGAGAGGGCAAAGCTTAATTCAAGAAAAGCTGCCAAGTGTGGCTGACTCAAGCCACACTTGTGGTTTTTAGACACATCCACATGGAAGTGTGATCAAAGACTCAACTGGGCTTCTACAGATAAGACATCGTCATTAAATCTTGTGTGCAGAGGTCTCTGCAGCTCAGTTATCAGCAGCTGTCTCAAGCTATGCCACCCCAGACAAGAGATCCCAGTCCCTTCTTGTGCATCCAGTAACACTGCATTTGTCAAGAGTATTCTTAAAATGCCTGGCAGACAGGTTCACTTGCAGACTGAGGAAGTCAAAGAGCAACTCAAGAAATCCCTCCACTGATGACACCTCATCATGGGAGTTGAGGTTAGAGAACAGTGGAGAAGGCGTCTGTGAAAATGAGTCTCCTGAAATATGTTTCTACAAGCAGATGCTGCTGACTCCTCCTCATGCAGATCCCTCCTCACCTATCTCATAGCCTGTGACTAGTACAGAGTATAGTATAGTGCATGTGACCAAGATTTGAAGGTTGCAGCCATGCTGATGAAACACGTATGGTAAGAGATACATTCAGACTGCTACTGGGATATGCCCCAGAACACCAACCACTGGCCGAAGCATAGCTGCAGTCACAAGGTAACAGCTGAATGGAATCCCTTGCTACCACACTGCGAGTAAGCTATACCAGGAAACCTGGAGCAGCATCTGCATTGCTGCAACGGAAAGACCCTTGCTGTACTCCAATAAACTTCTCTGCAAAGATCAGAACTCGTTAAGACTAGTTTTCCCCTGGTTTACGTCCCAGGTCCCCAACCACCCTCTGCTTGCTTTCCCATGCTTTTAGGAGTTTATTATCTTTGAAATCTGACACTCTGATCAAATGGAGCTGAAATTGGCCAATGGATTCTGAGGCTTCTGCAGAGATTGGTGGTGCAATTGCAAAAGCCTTGCCTAGTTGCTCTAGTAACCAAAAACATGTTGGTAGGGACTCTCCTCACCCAGCTGACACCTTTGCTTCCATCATGGCTCTAGTTCTTAATCCATTCCCAAAGCAGCTTTTGACCTCACCTGCAAATCTATAACTACACTCTTTTTTCTGTAACCTTTCAACTGTTTCTATTTTTCCCCATGCACTTTTAAAGTTTTCTGCTGCTTGTAGTCTTCACAAGAGGGTAAACAAGGGCCACAGTATTTCACATCCACCCTAACAGACGTTACTCTGATTGCTCTACAGTACAGGGAACTGCAGCTCAAAGGTATAATCCAATGAACATTGCTCCAAGGGCTCACATTTGCATCACCACCTGCAATTCCTGAATAGGAATTGAATGAATTTTCTCATCAAATTACACAGAAGTTCATGGCTGCACTCCTACCATTGCAAGAGCATGGACCTAGCAGCATCCATCCTGCAGTTCTGGCTGAACCTGTTTCACGAGCTGCCTTTCCATTGGTACATGTCAGCAGAGCAATTCCTGAAAACAGTCTCCAGTTTCTTCAGGCATTCTTCTGGACCTTGTTCTCTGCAAAGGCCAGCTTATAGCAGAATGTTAGACAGCATTTAACATATTAAGAGAGCATAACCAGCTAACTACATCTACACTTTCAGTCAATTATTTAATTAATCTGTCATTGAAAAGTAAAGATTTGCCTGTGCTGTTCATAAGATAATTCCCTCCAGTGAATTTTTACTTCAGATTGCCTCTGTTAGTAAGAAGAATGAAGCTTAGCTTCCTTTACGTAGTTTCATTTCTGACTGCTTTTGCAGCCAATGCCAGTTTTGAGACCCACACAATGCAATTTCTGTTTCAGTTTGTGACTTTTCCTATACAAAGTCTATAGTCTGGGCTCATTCACAAATACTTTGCTGAAATTTGTATGTTTTTTCCACAAGTTAAGGATATGCTTCTTTTGCATCTACGAATTTCAGGATCAGACTATCAGGACATCCAACAGTGATTCAGACATGCTTTGGAAGTGTATCATATACCACAATAATCTATCATTTCTGCTTAACAGGGTAACATTAAACACAGTGTTGGATCATCAGACTAGCAAGCGTTTCTGGACTTCATAAACACTTAGAAGGATTCAGCTGAAGGAAACACCCAAATGAAGCTCTCCTAGTTGTAAGGCTAGGGCAGTACTGGATCCTAGATTTTTAGAAAACATGGTTAAATCTCAGATACACCTTGAAAATAAATTTTACAAATAGCCAAGAAGCAACCCAAGCACATCGCCTCTGTTCTTCTAAAAAGAAGAAATCACCTCTTGATTGCAAATATTCTAACCCTTAGGAGAAGCTGTGATTATTTAGGTCAACACTGCTGCCACCTCTGGCTAACTGGTAGCATATACCCCTGGAAAACTGCATGGGGGTTAAGCAATGCCCTGAGAAAAGACGAAGACTTTTTCAATTTAGCTTCCTATTCTACAATCATGTTACATAATGAAGACGTATTGTATGACCTGCATCTACATACTGCAGTTGCTTTCTGCGCTCTTTGCTCAGGAAAAACTTTTTCATATGTAATACAGTTCCACAACACTCAGCAAATCAAATTAACAATCTGACAAAAAAGTCCTCTCATGTCCCATGTCCAGATTAATTGACATTGGCACTAGCAGGCACTACTGTGACTTGCTTTCAGTTGTAGAGAGGCAGAATGCTAACCCAGCAAGAGAAGCTCCTGCGACTCTTCACAGCACACAGATCCATCCTTGCATGGATCTGATAGCTACCACAGCAGGTATAATGGGGTGAGGGCAGGAGCAGGAAGGATTAAAGCCCTCTCTCTTACGGCAGCTAAAAGCCATTAGATGAACTCAGCTGCCAGGAACACCACCACAGACTGAGAAAAACTAGTTTTACTAAAATCTAAAGTTGTTCACCAGAGGACACATGTTCTTGAGTGTACATTTGTCAAATCTTCTTTAATGAGTCAAAGGAAGTACAAGACTATGACTAACAAAATGTGGTAAAGGAATTAACAGATTCCCCACCATACAAAGGGGGAAAAGGTCAGTTCTACTCAGTGATTCCAGGCTGGTCGGGGAGAATTTATTTGCATATTAATAATGCAAAATGAAGCAACACAGCCCTGGAACAGAATGAAAGTTGCACTGAACAGGGAACATAAACAGCAATTGAGCTGTAATGGATAAATGACTGAACATGAACACAGCAAAAGTCCTACAGGCTCCACAGGGTCAGATGAAGTTTAAATGGGAAGACTAAGTTGGGTAGGGAGAGGATATTGATTGCTGCTGAACATACCTACTGCTAAAATCCTGTTGTCACTTCTTACATCCACAGAGTAAAAACAGATTTGGATTAAAGCACAGTAGTCATAGCCTGCGGTAACTTTTCTTAGCAAGATTATGGGCATATTGATGTTGTTAGCCTTCTCTCTGTGCAGCTACAACAGATCCAGAGCAAGGTGCTTTTGCATGCAAGGAAGCTGTAGAAGTCCTTGCCACAGGATCCTTTGACTGCTATTAAGTCACAGGGCAAACACACAGGTTTGGGGAGAGAGAAGGAGCAAGTGTATGGACAATAACCCTATGGAAAAAAGCCTCAGGCCCATCTGTACAAAAGCCAAGAGAACAGTGGTAAAGTTGTAGACTACAGTCTCACTCTGTTCTTGCCTTAGTTTCTAGGCTTCCATGTTTAGTCAATAGTGGGTCTGTGATACTCATCTGATCCAATATTCCCTATCTGACATAGAATTTTCATAGATTATGAGTAGAAGAAGCTGAAGAGTACAAGTAGGCAAAACAGCACTTCTGAAACTATTCAAAGTGGGAAACTGGTCCAAAGACATTTGATGTTTTTATTGCCTCCAGCATTTTACTCACATATGCAGAGGAAGATGTACTTTTCAAACAGAAGAATTTGTTTGAGGGAAATAAAATAAAATAATAATAATAAAAAAAAAAGCAGGTAGCCTAAGTGTTATTGTGTTGCTTTCTGCAAGGATGTGGATGTCTAAATGAAGTTCTTTCACACTTCTAAGCTCTCCTCACCTTAGGTGACAAAATATGTTAGAGCTTGTAGATCTGAAACACCACAGCCTGCACAGCATTACCAAGATTTTCGTCTTGCTCCAGTATTGCTGAATGTTTCTTGCTCCTGCTGCTGTACAGGTTACATATGGATGTCTCTAAACATTGAATTACTATACCTGAAGGCATTACATTTATAAAACAACTGCCAAAATCACAGTAATACAAAGTTAGTTTGTGTGAATTTTATTTCGGGGCTTTGTGCTATGTCTTCTGGAATACTGTGTAAAAATGTAGTGTTGAAGAACATTTACAACCCACATTTATAACCCACATTTATACTTGGCAAAAGTAAGTAGGAAAAAAACAAATTTTATTTTTCAACGTTTTGAAAGTGTTTTACACAGGTTTTGATCTTCAGAATACCTTGGAATCAGTAGAAAAAAAAATAACTGAACAGTTTGTTTTTACAATAGAAACCTTTCAGGAGTCAAAATGGAGACTAAAAAAATACATGCAAAACATACTCTTCAAAACACAAATTGAAACAAAGCACCAAACTACACAAATATGCAGAATGAAACAGCATTTAACATCACAGAAAGAGTAGTCTTCATAAAAGGTGTAAAAGTCACCTATTCACTAGGCACTGTTCACTTGTTTTTAAACAGAAGAGACAATAAAAATATTGTCCACAAACTTGCAATTTCAACTCAAAGGCTGCAGCTAGAAATTCCTCTATATGTCATGCTTTAATAGCGACCTGAAAGAAAAAAATATATATACACACCTATTAGACTTCTAAGTACTGACGCATTAGAAGTTGAGTGTGAACTCACTGATATACCTCAAATCTGTAACAACAAATTCAAGATCCTAACAACCTGTCTAGGACAAAATGCAAAGTTACAGTTCTACTAGTAAAGTTCCTTCATGTAGAAAAAACAAAGATATCTCATATGCACAGGGCTGATACTTCAGTGTATAAAGAACAGAATTTACATTCTGACTATCTGTCAATGGCTGAGGTCGGTTTCTTTATCTATCAGCAAAAGCAGTTGCGCTTGTTTTCATCTGAACACACAAAATATTCATGAGAATACAAACTACTCATTATACAAATAGCTTTAAATCATGTAACATTACAAATGGAATACATGATGAATGTTGTACTTTGCACTTTCTGCTATCAAAAATACAGCTTTATAGTCTATGTAGATAAGCAATTTGAGGGGGGGGGGAAAGCGCTGTATGGATCTCAGATCGTTAGCCTCCACTTTAGCAAGTTGAACTGGGAAATTTACTTTCAATTCGAGAACACGCAGAGCTTGGCAATTTGATATTGCTGTCTTAGACATAAGCAAACTGTTAATATGCTATAATGAAGTGCTGCTGTCACTTAGTTCCCAAGAGACATATAGCTTCAAACTTTTAGTTTTTGCAAAATTGTTACTCTGTCCTCAATGTAGTCATTTGCTCAGAGAAATGTATTAAAAAGAAACTGTTGTTAACCCCACCTCCCCCACCCCGACCCCAAAGTTGGAATAGTTTTTAATGCAGAGAAGAGCTCAAGGAAGAAATGCAGACAAAGAGAAAGTTTACTTTTGATTTGCTAGCTCTAAGACAAGGTTACTTACGAGGTGAATAGGACCGAGATCTGGATCGAGATCTGTAGCCCCCTCGGCTGTAGTATGGGGATGGTGACCTTCTCCTATGAAAGAGGAGAAGCACAATCATTTTCTTTGTTAGTGCCTATAGCAGGCAAGTGGTAGCAGCTTTATATGACAACCTTTCTCCATCCCAATCCCAGTATCAAAGCATACACTTAGGAAAGCTAGTAAAGCATATAAAGAACTGATTAATATTCCTACTGGACAGGAAGGCAAACATTTGAGTTTTCTTAATATTCTTCTCATGAAGAACTAGTCACAGTAATATTACTTTGGAATAGTAAAAGAAATAAGCTCTCCTGCATTCACAGTTTGACTATGTGAAAGTTAAAGTCAACAGCATCCCAAACAAGCAGAATAAATGAATTCTTACCTTAACTTTGAATTTAAATGTTTATTCTCAGATGGAAAGTTGATCTGAACAGCACTCTCTGCTACATCCAATCCAATCCCATCTGTCAAGCCCTCGAGATTCCTTCCCATCTAAGCACTCCAAATTCTATTTTCCTTGTCCATTTCCACTAAAGTTCCCTTAATAGTAATTCAGCCCCTTCCAATCCACCCACTACACAAGTTTTCCCTGTGCAAAGCTACATTAATCTGTCCCTACACTAACCTCACATCATTACATAATGATGAAGCAGCCTTGAAATGAATCACACTGCTCACTGAAGAGCAGCATATATTCAGCACCCACCCCATTTCTGTTAGCGTATCTGAAGATATCCTAGACCTCTGCTTACAATCACATACAGAAATACTTCCACTGTTCTCCAGATACTGAAACCTTTCCTATCTTACCTGTAAAACTGATCCCTGTCTTGGACAGCTCTCCACCCTCCTCCTCCACCTCCTCCGCCCCCTCTGTGAAGACAAAAGAATATTTTGAAAATTTTTTGAAGTCACAAAAGTAACACCAAAAAAAACATACATACAAAATGCATCATCAAACATAAGAAAATGATCCAGAGTCAAGAAACCATTTAGTTCCTACACTGGATAACATTAAGTTACTTTCTCTCTGCAGTTAGTTTTATATCTTCTTGGAAGAAGTTGGCTTAAAAAACAGAGTTAAAGTACAGTTAGAGAATTCATATTCCAGCTGACCAGGATTGTATTTTACAATGTCAAACTCTCCAAAGAGAAGCAACTTGAGACTGGTACATAGTCTTGACTTCAAAAACTGTTTCTATTCTCAGATGCTTACCCAGTTGAGGCAAGCATTTTATTTTTATTTTTATTATTTTTTTAAAGTAGTAAGGTAAGTTCACTATCCTGAAGAAACATGAGCACAAATTCTGTGGTTGAAAAAGGAAAAACACTCTTTTGTTTTAAATACACAACGATCATGTTTAAATAAGAGCATCTTTAGAACAACTTATCCTTATATAACAACTGTTTAGAACTGAAACAGTTGATTGTAACATTTAACAGTATCCAACAGCTAGTTTGGCACCTCCACATACTAAATTATCAAGGGCTTTGCTCCAAGTCTGAAAGAATAAAGAATGGAAACAGCTGGCAAGTACAGAAGAAAGTATAGTAAGAATCTCCTCCCTAGATGTTTCATTATACAGCATGCCTACAAATGGGTTCTGCTTAGCCATTTAGTTGCTAGACTGCTGTTTGACTACTTTCCTGTTTTTTTTAAAAACCACAACATATCACAGCTCTTACTTGTGGGACACAGGAGGCCATCTCACCACTAACCTTAGAAGTTTCAAGTTCAAAACCTGCCTGAAGCACCCAAATATTTAAGAAAGCATGTTAAAGCAATCACTACCCATCCTTACAGGATTTATTATTTGTTACTGGAAGCTTTTACAGCGAGTGCTATAGGGAGGAGACTGAACTAAGTTTGGATTACTAAGCATAGGTGACTGCTACGGCTCTCTTGCAGCAGTTCTAAAAGGCTGCAATCATATGAAGGAAAAAGGAGATTTGCTGATCAGAAAGGCAGTGTGTATATTTTCTTTTTTAGTCTTCCCCTTTAGGTAGACACCCTGTATGCAAATTTTTAATTATCCTTTTTACAGTCATGCTTTTCCTTACAAGAGTAAACATTCCATGGCAATATCGTGAAATTAACCTCCTGAGGTTCAACATGGGCAAGTGAAGAGTGCTGCACCTTGGGAGAAATAACCCTAGGCACCAGTACAGGCTGGGGGCTGACCTGCTGGAGAGCAGCTCTGCAGAGAAGGACCTGGGAGTGCTGGTGGATGACAAGTTGACCATGAGCCAGCAATGTGCCCTTGTGGTCAAGAAAGCCAATGGTCTCCTGGGGCGCATAAGGAAGAGTGTTGACAGCAGGTCGAGGGAGGTGATCCTGCCCCTCTACTCAGTCCTGGAGAGGCCTCATCTCGAGTACTGTGTCCTGTTCTGGGCTCCCCAGGACAAGAGAGACATGGAGCTACTGGAGAGGATCCAGCACAGGGCTGCAAGGATGATCAGAGGGCTGGAGCATCTGCCCTACGAGGAACGGCTGCAAGAGCTGGGCCTGTTTAGCCTGGGGAAGAGACGACTGAGGGGGGATCTTATCAATGTGTATAAGTATCTGCAGGGAGGGTGTCAGGGGGATGGGGACAAACGCTTTTCAGTTGCCCCATGTGACAGGACAAGAGGCAATGGGCAGAAATTGAACCACGGGAAGTTCCGCCTGAACACGAGGGGGAATTTCTTCACTGTGAGAGTGACGGAGCACTGGAGCAGGTTGCCCAGAGAGGCTGTGGAGTCTCCTTCTCTGGAGACATTGAAGGCCCGCCTGGATGCAATCCAGTCTAACATGCTCTAGGTGACCCTGCTGAGCAAGGAGGTTGGACTAGATAATCTCCAGAGGTCCCTTCCAACCTTACTGATTCTATGATTCTAAGAGCAATTAGATATTTAAGCTATATAGCAGCCACGTGCAGACTGTGGCTTATTTTCAGTATCTGCTGTAATACATTATAAAGGAGTTGCAGAAAATCTAAAAATGTCCCCCTCATGCACCTGCCAAAAAGGGAATGGAAAACATCCTCACTGGAACTGTCAATACTCTTAGCATTTCTATCCTAAAGCCCTAATTCACATAACACACACAGGAGAGTGTGCAGGAAAGTCAGAACATTACCTAGAGCCTGATCACCCGGAAGGGCTGAACCAAAGCACAGCCCTTAATTCTGTATGTTACTATGCAAATTGGTACACTAATTAAAAGTAATGGCTCATCTTCTCACATCACTTCTTACTAGTCTATTGTTCCTTTCAATTCACGTATTCTTTATGCCCAATCATTGTATCAGTCTTTGCAACCAGTCTCACTAATGGAAACAGCTGAAATAATTTCCAGTATCTGATAATGTTTAACAAAGATCCAAGTCACAATCCACCATCACAAAGGACAAAGGTAATGTTTAAGTGAAGACTTGTGATCACATCAGAACTGAGGGAAATTCCTTACACACAGGAATTGCAAAACAATTTCTGAAACCATAAAAGCAGTAATAGATTTCAAGAAGGGCAACCAGTACACCCGGACCAATCCATTAGGAAAAAAGGAAATCTGTTCCATAAAGACGTAACAGAAAAAAGTCTTACCAAACACTGCAGAACCCCAAATCTTTTGCTGGTTCTTATATGCCCTCTCCATTCTGACAGGTCTACATTAGAACCACGAGCAAAACAAAGTGGAAGATGGAAGAACACAAATAACAAGCTAGTAGCACTACTTCACAGACTGCCCAACAGACTATGCTGCAAGACTTTTCAGCTTCCAAAGCTTTGACAGACAGCTTCAATCAATTTACCTACTAGATACAAGTTTGTTATCTTTACAACATGAGACAAGAAGAGGCAATGGTAACTGTCCTGGAAACATTGCTGCACTTTGCGCTCTGAAACGAGCCAGAAATTTAGTCAGAGAAGTGCTTTTGGGTCACATCTCCCTCTTATTGTCACTATAAAAGCCAACATACAGTTGTGGGCAAAATGAAAAACAATAAAGCATGGTTCTTGCATATCCAGTATCTACTTAAGATTTTAGTTGTTATAACTCCCCAAAAGGTTCAAAACCAGTGATGCAGCAAAATGGACTGAGAAGGTAAAAGAATACCTTCTCTAAAGACTGTTTCCCAGAAACGAGTAGGACATTTTTGCCTCCTGTATTTATTGTAATGTATCAGGAACACCTTCACTCCCACCCTGCAGCACTGGAAGCTCTGCAGAAGTAAGGCACTTACTTTAACAAATATAAGGTGAGAAAAGCAGATGGGAAGCAATGGCGACAGTCTGGGAAAGACTAAAGATTCCAAGAAACAAAAGGAGACGAGAGCTGACGTCTCTGACAACGACCATGTAAGCATGAATAAAGTAAATAAAAATATATTCTTTTCCTTTGTATTTAGAAAGTAAAAGTACCCTGAAAGCTGACTGATATATCATGGTACTTAGCCTTTATACAACTTTTGAGCTACAAGGCGATAATGTAACTTCAATTCATGTACTTCCCATATCACATTACCCAGCAATAAACTCACCCCATGCAGATGCATTAAAATCAGGCAAACAGCACAGGAAATACTATATGGTTCTGCCACCATATGCACATTCAGTAATTTCAGATAGAAAAGATTAACTGTTACCCCTACTCCTAACTGAATAATGTCCCAGACAAATGCTGAGGACTTTAAAAGGGGCAACAGTTGCTGGCAGTCTTCCTGTTGAACATTCATAGCTGGTTTCTTTTCTAAAGCTAAATGTTGTTATTTAACACAGAAGTGTAGAAGACAGACAGGAATAGGTGTGAATTTCCAAGAACACTTAGATCAAACCTGACAGATGATCAAGCAAGAGTAAGTTCACAAGACACAGGAATAAAAAGTCCTGTACTGCTTCTGTTATGTCTAAGAAAATAGTTTAAATGGAAACTGCTACAGAAAAACAGAACAATGGAAAAGTTGGGTCCCTCGTACCCCAGAAGGAAGTTTGAGTAAAGTTAGGAAAGAAAATATTTGATGCATTGAAGTATGTTATACTGTAACAGAAGACGACTGATAGGCACTATTATCTCAGCACTTTTTGGGACAGCTTGGATACATACTTAGAAAAGGAAATAAGACTAGATTAGTTTAAGATAAGCATCTCTATGCATGAAAAGCAAAATTTAAATCACCAAATTATGGTAGCTTGTGAACACACAAATCACTTCAGCGAACAGCAACTGCTTGACAGCATAAAGAGAACGTCCTCTTTATCCTGGTCATGTAGAAGCTAGATTTTGTGGTCAGATTCAATCACCTTGTTATCATGTTGATACACAAGCCAAATTATTTTGCTGTTGTAAACCTCTCTGGAGAAATAGCTGCTCTCACTATTTTATCATTTGTGCTAGTCTAGTAACAAGGTGGAAGATGTTTAGAAACAATTAGTTATGATTTTCTAGAATGTAAAATACCATCACTTTCCCCTTTCCTCGCCCATCCTTTTCAACCTGATAGAAGTTTGGCAAGGTGGTTAAGGTCTACTGAACACTGCAGCTTTGTCCTTGTATACTGAAGAGACGTGGACTCTGCCAGATTCTAGGAAATGCTAGCTACAACTCAAACTCTGCATATACCTTCCAGCAGAATCTGTTAAATCTACTAAAAAACATGGCTTCAGTTTCTCCTCTAGTTCTTCTGTTTAAACTTGTCATTTCCTACCACTAGCTTATGATGCCTGATGATCAACACCTTTACAACAAGGAAATCCCAATTGTGGGTGCCAAGGAATTAACTGACACATTGCCCAGTGGAAGGTAATCCCCTTTTTAGCTCCATGCAACAATCGAACTACTTTTGTTACTGGACAATTAAGCTTTGTGTGTGGTTTTGTAATACTGTTACTTTATATACAATTAAATTACCAGTATGTTAAAAAAACCTTTTCACATAATTGCCCAATACAGACCAGTTTAGTCTTTCAATTTCTGATTCCTCATTTCTGGCAATAGCTGAGATGCTATGATTATTAACAAGGGATACCGGCAACCACTGATTATCTCCTACTGTCTGCCATCTGACTCCAAATACAAATAAATTACAATGCAAATTCAAGCACTAGGTCTGCACTTCTGTTCCCACCACTTTATTGCTAACAGAAATGAACCAATGAAAATTTAGTATGACAGTAGAAAGAATGTAATAGGTTTTGGAAAACTGATTACAGACTAAAAATCATTATGAATCAACTCAGGCCAAAATTAAATACGCTGTTCTAAGTATTTCTCAATCTCACCAGCACATGGATTTATATTGAACACTCATTTTGATAAAGATTTTATAGTAAGATTCCAGAATAAAAGAATATTTAAAAACACATCTCTAAGATAAACTGGTGACACTTAAGTAAGAGTGGAGGTTAAAAAGCACTGTTTAAAAAGCAGTCTAGTATTATAAAAGTTGGTTCACCTGTATGATCTGCTGTAATAGTCACGATCATCATATCCTCTATCATACCCTCTGTCATAGTAATCTCGTCGTCGTGAGCTGCCACTACAAGCAGTAAAACAGAATTGCATTTAGTAGAATATAAAACATTATATATTCTTCATAGTGCTTCACAGTAGGCATAAAGTCAGTGTTCTACTACCTCACTTAGCATTACCACCCATCCTCACAGCTGAAGTGACTGCCTGAGCATTCCTACTTCATCAATGCTTAAATCACTGCTTTTTAAAGTGCTCAAACTTTAAAACAACTATCTGGTTTCCTCCTGGGTCTGAAAGCTCTTAACATTTTGACATTGCAGAGGAATTCCATTCTATGCCAACTTTTCATTCACTTTTAACTCAGAGAGCTCCTTTTGGAAGAATTTCCCCATTAAAAATAACTAACCACCTCAGTATCAGGCACACTTTCACCAATACCATCAGTTGAAAGCTTTTAAACTTGGAAAAACAATTCACATTCTCAGTAACTAAGCTAATAAATGAATACTCTTTTGATAGGGAAAACAGACAAAGCTGCACAACTAGTACTTGCTATTGTACTCTGTTCTTCCTAAAAACTACAGCTTACAAAGCCATTAATGTTTGAAGGCATATAGGAGATCACCCGTTAATCATATACAACTTAGTATCATGTAGAAAACATCAGAAATTGTCACTGTAAACTTATTTAAATGTTTAGACAATTCATGTGCGGGCAGCCTAAGTAATGAACATGGGTTTCTGCTCACTGACCCTAGATTAGTCACTGACAAGTACTATATAAATTAACCTCTCCTATCTGAAAGACTCGAAAGATAAGCATTACTACCAGCACCTGTCCACATATGTAGGTTTTCTTTGTTTTTCTAATTTGCAGAGCCTTCTTGATCAGTTAAGTTAGTAACTTTCTGAAACTTTGTTAGGTCAGCGTTAGCACACCTAAGAGTGTTTAAGTGAGCTAAAAGTCATCGGAGGCTTTGTTTTGTTTTGTTTTGTTTTTTAACATAATGAGGCATTAACGGTGCTTTTTGTATTTTAGTTCCCAGTACTGAAATGTCCACACTGGGGCATACAAGTCAGAAGCAAGGAAATATATTCATTTTAGGCTTTAATACTATACTGCACATACAGGCTGGCTTTCATAACACAACACTGAAGTAGAAGCCTGTTAAAAAACAAAAAGCACACAGAAGCAGGACTCTTAGAGGGGATGCTGAACAATATTAATAAAATATAGGACCTGGTATGAATCTCATCCCTTACTGGTTTAAAATCAGGTGACTTACTAAGTTGGTCTTCCCATGTAGATACCAGGGGTAGGTGTGTGAGGTCTTTTTGTTATGGAGAAGTCTACCCGGATCCTTCTTCCATCCAGCTCCATTCCATTGGCACGTTCTTTAGCCTATACAGAATGATAAAATACAACTAGCTGTAGGTTTAACTTCAGTATCAACAGAAGTTTCTAACCTCTGTCTCAAATACTAGGGAGTCTTAAAATAGCTTAATTAAGATTCAAGTCTAAATTTCACTTATGCCTGATACATAACACTGAACCTACACCTCAAGGACTTCAACTTATAAAGAATGTTAGTTTCAGGCATTTCATGCTATAATAGTGATATACTACCTCTGTATCTTACATGATTAAGAGACACCTGTGTATACACACATGTAGGGAGGTGTAACTACTCCAACACAGAACACGAAGCACAACATTTATAAGTTAATAACAGATTAGTGCTGCATGACAGCTAAGGTTTTTCCTCAAACGCATCCTCAAATTCAACTGTGACCTTGGCTATGATCATATTTGAGTCATAAATAAAATGCACATCAAAAAGCAGCCATTGCTTTTTTCTATCAAGTTGCAGGACCAACATAAAAAGCTTCAACCTAACATGGAAGATTCATGCCAGATTTGATTAAAAAAAAAACAACAACAAAAAAAAAAAAACACTGTAGTTCCTAAAAGGCTGAATTCATGCAGAATGCCAGCCCAGTGTCTTTCAAGAGCAGGCTAAACTGCAGAACTCTACAGCTGGCAAGTTCCCTTCTCTGCTCATTCTGTACTACTTGTAAACACAAAATCCCCAAACTTTTTATGCAGTATAGACATTATTAAATTTTATCTGATGCTTTAGTATTTCCAGAGATTACTTGCAGGGGCCAGAAAGGCACTGAGGTATTTTGCCTGGCCTTCCAGAAAACATTCCTCCTCTCCCACCCCCCTAGACTTCTCTGAAGCACTAGAAGTCATCAGAATGCACGTTAATGCTCCTACAGTGCACTAGAGCATTTAAGAAACTCTTCCACGCCAGTGTGGTGCACTCTGAACATGCTCAACATTAAAAAGATGACCACATACAAGGATAGGAAGGAACTCTCATCTCACAGTTAAACTGGAAGGAATTTGTGTCTCTGTTCTCTTCTTCCTATTGACAGTTTGCACTATGGCTAGGTTGAAGTTTGCTTTGGTGAATTACACAACAATTCAGCCTATACAAGGACCAGTGTCCATATCCTTATGCTCTTTCCTCCAGTACACAATAGATATTTATCACTTGATTTAAGATTCTGAAGTTTATGATAAGGTGCTGAAGGTATTTTAGGCCCTCAAAAGGCAGAGAAAAGAAAATAGTGGCCTGCAACATGTGATCTTGAACAGTTTTCAAGGCAGCCTCTATCACATATTCTATGTATTTGCTTTCCATACAGATTTAGAAACCCAGAGAAACTGCTGACAAAGGGCACTTTTTTAATCTCAAAGAATCCCAATTCACAATTTATCTGTGTGCACTATCATCACAGTAGAAGTTATCAATGAAGAGAGGAGTTTTCAAGTAAAAGTAAGCGTGAAAACAAGAACAGTTTCTACAGCTGATCCCTTTGCACACAAGGAAGACTACATCTGCTATCAAAACACTACTTGAAATAATGCTTAGATAAGTAAATCCTTCCTTTTCAGGTGACAGAAGTTTGCTTAGCAGTAGCTTGCATTATGATTATGTCAAACATTTATAAGGGATGAATGCACAAAGATCCCTGTATCACTTCAAAGGTTGAACAGTGAGCTTCCTAGGATAAATCCTGTTACTTTCCAGCAACTGAGAACACAGTAAATATGACAGTCTTTCTTTTCTCCAACCTACTTCCTTAGCATCCTCGACATTTTCGAAGTACACAAACGCAAATCCTCTTGAACGCCGAGACTGCTGATCATACACAATGGAAACGTCAGCGATTGGACCATACTTGGAGAAAACTTCTCTCAGATCCCTTTCTGTGGTGTACAGACTCAGTCCAAACACACCAAGACAACAATTTGGGTCAGGATTTGCCTAAAGGAAGAGATACCTATTAGAATAAAATTGCTTTATTTGCAAAACAAAATATTTCACAAATTTGAGTCTGCCAACAATTCAAGCCAGAAAAAAAAAAAACACTGCTACAATTCGTTAAACTTGCAAGTAAACATTTTTATGAAAAAGATATATAACCTTTCACAAAAACACCTGTTATTTCCTAGCACGCTGTAGCAACTATAGTGACAAAAAAACCTACTATTTATACACATACACATATATCTATATAAACATGTAAATATATATAGACATAGCCATATACCACATTCTTCCCACGCTAGCTGGTGACTGTTGATTATGATGGACGGGCCTGGATCACCTCTTTACTTGGGTTATTTATCACTGTCCCCTTCCCTATTTTAGTGTGATTCACACTGCTCTGTCACCTGAGGATGTAAACAGCTAAAAATCGACTCATATGCCTTCATTTAATTAAAACCTGTCTTGGTGGTTCTTTACTGAATATTTTAATTCTCTAGTCTTTCTAATCAAGAAGAGATAAGCATTTCTCCCTCCTTTCTAAAGGCATTTTGGAAAAAAACCCAAACAAAACAAAAGCCATCTACACACAAACAGCAAAACCACAAACCCCCCCCCCCCCCAAAAAAAAAAAAAAAAAAAAAACTTAAACTGTACAGACATTGCTACCTTATGGAGATCCAAGGTGTATCAAAACTGAAATGACAATCTCAACCTTATCTTTTAAACAGACCTTTGTTTTTCTGCTAGAGCTTTCTTACAGTTTATTGTAGTAAGTAAAGTTCTAAAATTTTGTTTTTCAAGCTATAAAATTAAATAGGATTAATTTAGTACCTGAAGAGTCAAACTTGATAGTTATTCTGCTCTACCAACAAAGCACAGGAGACAGAAAAAAAAAGTCAAATCGCATGCAGGTTCTTAAGTTTGCAGAAAGATTTTCAGAAAAAAGATACAGGTCTTCTGTAACCGCATTTTACTATCACTCACTAGTTTACCAGGGAAGTGATTTTACTTTGCAATTAGAAGCTGAGACAAATGACTTAATTTCTTAAGAGCAAAATGTTTTTCTGAAAAATCCCGATGACCAAACTTAGCAATTTTAAGATTATTCAAGACTAGAAATGAGTCTCCTACTTTTGTAACAGACTTACCCTGTTTCCAATATGACGCCTGCGAGTAGACATGGGTGAATGGCTGTGACTATGTCGTCGTCGATAATCCCGACTGTAAGACCTACTTCTGGATCTCCTATGAGATCGGGAACGAGAGCGTGATCTTGTGTAGTGTCTACGAGAACTCCTCCTCGATCTAGATCTGCAAGAAGGATTTACAATAAATAAAGCTATGCCTTTTGAATCTTTCAAAAAGCAAAAAAGTCAAATATTCAAAAACAAAAGCTTAAACTATTTTCTAAGAACCTGCAGTACCACATAGGTAAGTCGTATTCCAGAAGACAAAGCTAATCAATTCTTACTGGTCACCTTTACAGTTAAGACTGTTGTTGATGCTCTCAGAGCACTTCTATTAATGAAAAAGAAAAGCAGGGAATAGAGGAAGGAACCTCAACTTCCATTAGAGTCAGTTTTTAACTCCCCAATAGTTTCTAATTTTCTCTAATAAGACTATCTTGGCTTGAAACAGTTTACGCTTAGAATAATCACAGAATTTACAGTAGTATTTAAGTAAAAATAAAATAGCTGCAACGGCTCTCTCAAAGTCCTAGCACAGAAAGGAAACAGGAATAAATTGTAAGTCTATCTTCACACAGAAGATCCATGATTGCAGAGATGCTTATTCTAGCACTTAGAACAACACAGCTTTTAACAGAACTGAAAGGCAAATATACTTTTTACATAGTAGATAATTAAAAGCACAGAAGCTTGCAAAATATCTCCAAAATAGAGTTCAACAGGATTCAAGAGATTAAGCCCTTATAACAAAGTGGTAGTAGGTTTATCCACAATCTGGTATTTCAACAGTTACTTAACATCAGCTGCATGTGTAAGCTAGTTTTACACGTTCAGACTTGTAGCATACTTAGGCAAAGGTGCAACTGGCTCACTAATTTCAGCCCACTTCTCTTCAGAAGGCTTCAAGAAATGTTTTCCCAACAGCACTAGGTCTGTGGAGATGAGATCATGAAACACTTCAGTTACCTCCACTAACTTTTCAGCCCTTCAAAATACAGTTGATCCTTAGTTGAGAAGCTGAGCAGGTAAAACATTTATAATGTAAGAATATTCCTGAGCTTTGCCTGCTGCTTACACTCACTGAACAACTTGCATGCTATACAACATTTACTAAGAAAACTACTGCAAGGCTAAAAAGTGCATTTAACAATGTAATATTTGGGGGTTGGGGGGGATTAACGCTCTTTGTCACAAGTTGTTAGCCTTCAGACTCTCACTGGTGCCTTAAACAGCCTCCACAAAGTAGGAGGACGACACGGCAACAAATATTACTCAGATTAGAAGATACCATCATTACAGAACCATGTTTCAGAGTAAACAGCTGCTACACTGGCACGACAGAAGTTCTTAACCTAGACCGGTTTTTACTCTCCTGAGCATTTAACAGCTCCTGTTGTCAGGATTTCTCACCAGGTGTCCCACAGACAGCCAAACTGCATGACATACCCTTCAAGTTACAAACCTCCTCAAAAAAATTACATCTCCAACCCTTTCAGGAGCGAGCCAGCTAGTCAAGTCTTTCTCTACTTGAAGCATATACATGTGTTTTAGGGAAACAGACCAGCTCCTGCTCAACTCATCTCATTATAACACTTACAACAATGTATTTAGACAGAACAAACCATGTTTTTTTGACAACAGAAAGGAGAAGAAAGCGACTGAACTCTCAAATGAGGCAAGAAAGTCAGTACAGAAAGACAATGGAATGCCCAACAAATACGAAGCTCAGCACCTGCATATAGCCACATTTTATCCTTTGACATTGAAAAAGTTCATCTGAAGGCAAACACAGAACTGATGTTCCAGGTTTTAAAATGTATCCAACAACAAGAACTGAACACTCCTAAACTAGACAAACTGCTATCTGAAAGAATAATATTTATTTTAAAACAGTCATTGCTTACATATGGTACCTTAAATGCTAAGTGCTACTGCTGTTACTCTCTTTTACTGCAAAAACACATCTGAAAATCCCCGTTTCTCTGCTGAGAAGTGTTTAGACTTTAAAAACATACAGAATCAGCCAAAAAAAATTAATAAAAAAGTATGCTTGCAGAGCATTTCCCCTATACTACTGAGGAATCTTCAATAAAAAGCAGCTTTTAATTTCTTAACCAAGTACACCCAAACTCCAAATGTTAAATACAAAAGGACACAGACTTGTTCCCAAATCAAAATTTGTATGTAATACTAGTGACTCAAAAATTCATTTGCCACAGAAACCACCAAGAAATATGAAAGTTCTCATAGCATTACTTATACAGTCAGAACCAAGATTTAGGTGACCTGCTCACGGTCACATCCAGGTATGTGACGGCACTGAAAACAGACCTAAGTTTGTTGATTATAAATGTGTGCCTTGACACAAGGCTACAACTCTAGTCAAAATCACTAATGAATCCATTCCAACTCTGCAATATACCTCCTCCAGTATTTTCATAGATATTTTCAGGATGGCTGTTAGATGCTCAGGAAGCCATGGCAGTCAAACTTTTCCTGCTGTTCATCAAGAAAACCACTGAACCTGCAGCTGCAAGGATATTATTCAAAGGGTGATTTCTCGTAAGAACTACCAGCTTGCCCAGTTTGTTTTTAAAAAAATGTATTACAGTGCCAGGACTCTGGATTTCCAGATCCTGTATACAACGCTGAAAGAAGCAAACACAAGCTGTGTCTGCATTCTTACGTAATATCCTGGGTATTTTGCAAGTGAAATACAAGGCTTTAAAAGAAAAGCATTAAAACCATAGGGATTATGGATTAAGGTGCTGAGAACATGCTGGGCTAGGCCCTGACATGCTTGTGGTTTTAGAAGATAGAAGGCTGCCCTAAGGATGGAGGCTACACAACCTCTTTGAGGCTTTCAAAAGCCAGCTGCATAAAGTAACATGGTCTGAGCCCACAGCTGACTGCTTCAGGCAATTTTTCAGTCCTCCTGAACTACCCTACAAGTTTCTCATTACTAGCAGTTACCCATGTCACTCCAGTCTCATACTAAGTTAAGCAATATTTATTACAAATAATTTTAAATAACTGATATTATTTAATGATTATAATTTAAATGTTTTTAATGAAAATACTAAGTATTTGGTTTGACATTTTTATTCTTCTGCTATAGGAATCTTCAAGTGCATAGTTTGACAATTATGACCAGACCTGAAGTACAGAGAAAAAACACACCCATTCCTGTGTCAAAATCCCCAAGTATTTATCTTTTCTATGAAAAGGCCTTCAACTGTACATAGTTATGTTCATCTTTATTAGTTCCCCGAACTGCAGCCCTGCTATGCTCTGAGCTTGCAATACTGAATACAGGATCAACCGGAGTATCTTGCAGCTGTCCCCCTGCCACTGCATCCAGTTTCCACCCAAAGGAAAACCAGGTGCGCAGAGCTGTCCAGGGAAGGCAGAATAATCTGTATCAGCTCTCATCTCAACATGCAGTCAGGCCACAATTGTGATACGCTTCCTGGCTCCTGCTAGATTAATTCTAATCTTGCCAGCAGACCTAAGCACAGTACTTGATAGTATTTTCTATCATGGGTTATTGCTAATGGAATAATGTCTTTAAAAGTTGTCATCTGTCCCCCACCCTGACCCTAGCTGCCTTATTTTGGTAAGCCTAATTCAGTGTTCATACACAAAAACATACAGTGAACATCTCAGCAGGAAAACCCACTACTGAAATCATTTTTTTTTCTGAATGCTTACAAATGAGCAAAGGAAGACTCATTTCCTTGTTTAGTCAGCACTGAATTATCTAGGTTCTCAACAGAAATGACATCATTCACCCACGTACAGATTTTGTTGCCTTTTCATTCATTCTTTTAAAATAGGCACCAAGCACGTACCTCTTAGAGGACATGTCTAGTAAATTTAATATCAAGTGACTAACACAATGACTTTGTTGATTATCTTATTTTTAGACTACGAGCATGGTTGATTGTTCAGTGAAAAGTTCCTTAACAGTTTCAAGAAGACTTCTGTATGTACAGCTTATTTGGCAGAAATAAAAGGACTGTTAACAGAGTCAAAAATGCATTTTCGTAGTGTCCATTCGTGTTGTCATATAACAAATGCAAAAAAGCTACTTTCTCACAACTTTTGAGAGCTAGGAAACACTCTAGATTTTAGTTTTTCAGCTTACAAATTTTCAGGTGACTATATATTTTAAAGGTAAGAAAGATCTGTTACAATTTGCATTTATGTCTACTGCTTCCCTTTTCTTTTTTGGTGGAAATATACCAGCTACTATTTTAAAAACATTATTGCTTGCAGTAAAAAAATCCTTAACACTATTATGGCCGGTTTAAGGAAAACTCTGTAGATACACTCATTTCTTTTAAAGCCCAGAAAGATCTAGAGCACCTAACACTTCGCACCCAAGAAACCAGTCCTTTTAAGCTTAAACTTCAAAGGCAGGTCTCCTTAAAAACTGTATCAGTAAAGACGTAAGCCTATGTAGCGCACAACTTCTCAAAAAGAAAAAAAAAACCCTTCAAAAAGAAGGCCTAACTTGATGATTCAGCTTTTCAATACAGAAACCACACACATCCCTTTGAATTTAAAGTTCACAGATCACCAGTTACTTCTGGCAATAGAATGGGCTAAATTAGACTTCAGTTCATCTCTGCCATAATAATCCAAAGATATCTGACTTGCGAAGGGGAGGAAGAGGTAAAAGAAGTGAACTCACCTGGATTCAGACCTGGATCTAGATTTTGACCTGGAACGCCTCGAGTCCTCCTTAGATCGAGATCTTGCAGGAGTGTGCCTCCCCGACTTGCCAGAACCATGAGCACTTCCGCTTCTGGAAGCAGAACGGGATTCCTGCACGCAGATATTGAAAGCCTAATTTGTACACAATTTCTGGTTTACCTAAAGTCTGTAAACAAGCTCCAGTGAAATAAATGGTAAAATATCATATCTATGTGTCCGGGCAGTTGGAATTAGAACTGCCTAGATTTTTAAGAAGTTTTTCCCTGGTAGACACTTCTTTACCCTGCATATAGTTTTGCTATTAAACAGATAATGCATGCATGTTTAGCAAAATATACAGGGACACATAAACAGACTAGTAATTACTTAGCGTAGTGCTTTCAGATTCCAGATTACTTCTTATCTTAACTTCATTTTTATTCCTTTTCTTCATTCTTCCGTTTCAAATTCTGACTTCTTTCATCTTCCCCACTTCACACAAATTGCTCAATATTCTATAAGTGGGACTTCTGGTCTGATAATTAGCATGCATTCACTTTCTTTTTTTTCAAATTTCAGCTTCACTTATTCCTGAGCTTCAAATAATTCTCATTTATAAAACTTGTCAAATGGCGACTTCCGCATTTTCCTTCTTCAACATTAACCTTAATAGAAAAAGAACAGGATGAAGAATATTTAAAAACTCCAGGATAAAATCTAGTGCCAAAACTGAAACTAGAAAAAAAAAGTTTTGTGGACTTTGACTATATATGCAGTTCAAGAATTGAATCTACCAACTTTCCTACTATTTTATATACAGATTCAGTCAATTCAATTTAACTTAGTACTAAGTAACTGAATTCACTATTTATGTCTACATTTAATATCAAGTGTACAATGGACCAACTGAAGACTTACTCATCAATTCTGGCATTAAGAAATTCAAATATTTTGTAATTCATCAGCCACATACTTAAGACAAAATCAGCAAGAAATGACTTAAGTAAATTAAGTCCCTACAGAGGCTAATTGATGTGCTTTTTGAATGTAGAAAGCACAGAGTAGTTTTCATTCATTGACTTATGACTGTGTTACTGTTTTGGAAAGTTCTCACAGTTTAGAAGGTCTAGTTTTAAAACTCACATCTACTTTGCCTGCACAAGTGTGATTACACGTGCAGGGTTTGTAACTCCAAGTCAAATATGATTTTTCATGAAATGAAAATACAATTCTGTGCAAAACACAAGTACTGCTCTGGAAAAGCATCCCACCTTCTTTATTATTTACTTGTAATCTATTTTGGTAATGACATAACCTAATTATCCTTTTCAACATTTGTATTTTTAATCAATACAATGCTAAATTCAGTCACATGGCTTCAACTTTTGGGTTAAATATACCAGAAGGTATTATTTACTTCAAGATATTAGAAGAAATTTAAGATTCAGCAGAAAACTCATCTATTTGGTCATTTATTTTTAGAAAGACTAAGTTCTAAATCATGGGTCAAGTCTTGACAATGCTCACTAAAGAGAGTAGAACCATTTGTTTAAAACTATGTTTTATCTAAGTAATGTTTGCTAAAATTTGAACACAATTTCTTTTGAAATTCTAATAGAAATAGTACCAAGTACCAATAGTACCACTAAAAGTACCAAGCATTTAAAAATCCATTTGCTAAATCAAATTTTAGTTTTGCTTAAATCAATTCTAAATCACTTAGAATGAAGTCTAGCTATTTAAAACTGCCCATCATATAACACCTGGGGGAAGAGGAGGCGCTTGCAAGATGAAGCAGATTTTCAATTAATAGAGAGCCAAAGAAATAAAACAAAGTTGGTCACAGCTATATTCACCAAAATGCATGATCAGCTCCATTACAGTTTAATAAACATCTTATTTTCTACACCTGCAAAGGTTAACACAAGCACTGAGAACTAATTTCTCACAAATACCAAATTTATCCTAACCTCATTACTACATTATAACAGTCCTAGAAATGAGTTCTGAAGTCTCATGTAATAATTTAACTATAAGTAGTTTTCAAAATATTTTTAGACTTTATAAAAAAAAAAAAAAAAAAAAACAAGATTTGAAGGAGTGATAAAACCAGAACTAAGACTGTTCTATATTTGAGAAAAATACTTAATTCCCAAAACAATATACTCTTGACAAATTCAGTCTAAACAGAATAGGTAAGGTCCAGAGATAGAACATCTAATACTGAAGAAAACAGAAAACACATATGATGCTTTGGGAATGGGAAGAAAACAGCAGGGAGAAAGACCTTGCTCAGAAACATACTCCAAAGCTATTCCCCTCCCTCCCCAACAGTAATTTTTAGAGACACCAGGCTTTGAAGCAATCATTATGGAAGTGGCACTAGAATAAGCAAGTGATCTAAGTCTTCATCCATTTGACACACTTATGGGATGATGTTTGTTTGCTCTTTTATATTGATGGAAACCTACAAAGAATAAAAATCTGAAGACAATGGCATGATAACCACATCCGAAAATGAGGCAGTTGGCTTATTTTCATACAGCTTCTTTGGATTTCACAACACTTTGCTGGTTTTAAACCTACAACTTTTTATTTCCTGGATCATCATGTTCCAAATCTTAAACTTAACTCTACCATATTTTACAGTATTATGTCACTTCTTTCTTGTTTCAAGCCTCAGAGGAATTAATTGCATCTCATCTGTTCAAGGTATTACTCAGACTGGTAATAATCTCTAGAATTGAAAAGCTATTACCCCTTCTCATCTAAGAGAATCCCTCCTACCTAAATTACAGCTTTTCAAACACTGCTAGCCAGAACTCCAAACTTAACTTATGCCCCATTATACCATCTCCTGATGATGGTTTATTTAAGCCATTCCCCTCACCTCCGGTAATTCATTTGACAGTTTCTACTACCTGCTTTTGTTGTTCTGAATACAATGTTCTCTTTTTCTACCTTTTGCTTCATGAGTTGTAACCTTGTTAAATAAAGTAAAATAAACTTCTTGCTCATGACACATGGAAGAACAAAGATAAAGAAAAAAGCTAGCTTGTATTTTTAAATTTTAAATACTTCCAGATTCCCAAATAACTACTCCAAATAATCATTCCAAAATAATCATTTTTCTAACCTTGAATTTCTCAACTGCAGATTTTAAAAGCCATCAAGTCACTTGATCTGTACCTACAAATCCGACCTACTTCCACTTGAATTTCAATACTACATGATGGAGGGAAAGACGTTAAGTTGTGGTTTCTGAATTCTCTCTTAGAAGTGTGTACCTCTAAGCACATTCATAAAGATTGTCACATTCATCTACTGTGAAAGTACAGAATATCAGAAGAGCGGAATTGTTCTGGGGACAGCAGATTAAAAAAATTTCCATTGATAGAAGCAGCTATAACGTATGTAAGCTTGGGTCATGCACTTCTTGTACTTCAGAGATCCAGTTCTTCCTCACAGGAATTAATCATAATGAGTAATAGATTTCAGTTATTTAACAACTAAAATATAGCCAAACAAAATTTTGATATTATTTATACTGAATTCCTACAAACTTATGTATTTCCACTTGCTTTCCCAAAGGTACAGCCTCCCATGATTTCCTCAAATCTGACTGCAAATTTATTAAAAGTGTAATTGTGCTAACAGCACATTCCTTCAATCTCTCTACTGCTGAATCCAACAAAGTAATAACAGCTTCTGCTTCTCTTCCCACATCTGTTTTCCAGTGCCTTAGTGCACTGATCCTGACTTGCTCTGAAGCCACTCCATCACCAGATCGCTGCTAGGGGCTGGGAATCCCATATCATGAGGGAAAGCAGTCTACAGCAGCTTGCAGAACACACTCACTTCCAGTGCTTTTCTTCTAAGACCTTGTTAAAACAAATTTATAAAACAATAAAGGTACTAATGAGGTAAATTAAGAGATGTAATATTTTCTTTCCAAAAGATTCTAACTAAAGCCTAAATATTTCAATTTAGTTCACAGCTTCCAAACAGCACAAAATAAATAAATAAAAAAATAAAAATAAAAGACAAGACAATGTGGTTTGGAAAGTTGAGCTCATGATCTAGCAGGTCAACAGCACCAAAACCCAGCTTCCTTCCACTCCATCTGCCATTCACTCTGACCTCCGTACACTAAGCTAGGAGGAAACTAATCCAACAACAAAAAAAGCAAATGATTTTCTCACAGCTAAGAGTATTGAATGAGCCCACCAAGAGGTCAGATCAAATGCCAGAAAGTGAAGGAGGAAAAAGGAGAATGACCCATACTTCTGACGGCAGCAAGCTATTAGATGGCTTCTGACCATCCCAAACTGCTTCCTTAGAACTTCTTCCACTATTTATTTCTAAGGGATGATATAATATTCTCAAAAATGCTGACTTTACCTTTTAAGTGATCAATAACCATTCAAGGTATTTTGACAGTAAAAAGAGAAATCCAGCTGTAAGATTTTTTTTTCCTCCCTGATCAGTCACACAACCAAGCTAGCTCACAGGAGACTTGCTATTTGGAGGTTCCAAATATTCAGAGAATAAAGGAAGTAAGAATTTTCCTAACCAGCTTTCTTTCCAAGCCTTCTGTGCACAAACTGCACAAATATCTCAAGAGTGAACAAGATTACCATGAGCAAAATAGAAGAGACTTGGAAGAAAGTGGCACTCTGTCTCACTGCATGCTGTTAGAAGTTAAATTTTACCATTATTTCAAATATTTGATCATTTATCTAATCTCTTTGATTTTACAGAAGTTTTCAGAGTTTAAAATCACTATGAAGCATAAGCAGTATGAAACAATTTGATGAAGAAACAGTATTAAAGTCACAACATAAACCCAATTTAAATTTCAGTTGCCACTAAGATAGCAAGTCCCATGACTTCCACCAGTGCTTGAGCATTTCTTCTCTACTGACCCTAAGGCTCATGTGGCTATACAGTCAAGTCTGTGAACCAATGCAGCTGGAAACTGAATCAGAAAATAAATTCCAGCTGATTCAGTTCCCAGATCTGACTGACTATACAGTCACTAGCACCGGCAGAAGGGAAGGAGCAGGAAAACAATTTAACAATTTTAGGAGCATAATTCTTGTTGGCAGCATAGGCTTGGAACAGTTTAACAACCAGCGGTAAAGCCATATCCTAGATTATTTATCCAAACAACGTTCCTACTCTGCGAAGTGGAGACTTCAGAGCCCAGCTTGAAGAAGTAGAAAGCTACCGATTTGGTAAAATACAAGCCTTAAACAAGTAAAAGATATCTGTAAGTAACAATGTTATAGCACTAGAAAAGCCAATGCCTGATCTAGTCTACAATAGGAGGCTTGTAGCTAAATTATCATACTTTTTACTTTTACAAGCATGGATATCATGTAGGACTTACCTATAAATGAGTCACGAAAGTTCAGTTATACAGAAATAATGTTAGTCTTCTGCACAAGCTCTAATGGGACGTAACTCATCTTAAGCCTCGTTCACTGTAGAGATTGCCTGAACATAATTTAATATTATTTTTTTTTCCAGGAAGTCCAGAGGAGACAAAATAGAAAAATGGGCATGGGGAAAAAGCACAACAGCACAGCAACTGCTGTCCTATCACAACCTGCACCAATTGTTTCAAAACCACTTTACAACAATAGTTTTTACTTCTCTATTTATGCTAAATAAAAGATAAAAAAGTAGGTTATCCTGACAAAACGTACTAGAATTAGGTTATCATTTTAAATTGGTTTTCAATCTGACTTGCACTGTAGTAATCAAATCTCATATTTAACTAGCATGCAGCAATCCATCTTGAGCAAATCAGAAGCAATACTCTACTGTTGAAAATCTACTGGTTGTAATATGGAAACATTAGTGAAAAGCATTAGTGAAAAACAGTGCTGGGAGGAGAAGGGGCATAAAAGTCTATTCTTTAGTTCCTACCTTTCAGTGTTCAAAATCATCTACTGTTTTTACCTACCAGGAAACCAATTTTTTTTAAAAAAATATAACCTGCCTTGAAATAGTAACACTCGCATACTAATAATGCTTATTAGAGTGAATATGAATAAGAAAACACCAAATTAACTTATTGAGAGGCACTGCAAAAATGCAATTTCCTGCCAATATTATTAATTTTTTAAAAAAAAGTATGGTTTTTTTGAATTCGCTAGGAAAAGTTTAAAATCTAAACTACCAATCATCTAAACAACTCCCTTTGATGCTTCAATAACTTAAGTTAGACTTACGTTGAATTATAAGAAAATACAATATTGATTCCTGTATCGCACTTGTCTGTGGCAGCAAAAGGAAAAAACAACACTTTTTCTCCCCCAACCCTCCCAACCAACTACACGTACTTATGAAGTACAGATTACACCCCAATCTGAACTGTTGCAAGTGATCTGCAACTTTAGTGAAATTCACCCAGCCAGTAATATTTTGCAGTAGCTTAAGATACCTTCTACCATATGGCAAGTTTCACAATGCAAGCATGGAGAATACTGCCTTAGCACTATGAGTTCACTGCTTGAGGTTTACTATCCAACTACTGCAGTCACATTTAAATTAAGCTAGAGACCAAGCCACCTGGATGCAAAGGTGCAACTCCATCAATAAGCAAAATTAATATTTTACAAGCAAGCACAAAGAGCAGCAAGCCAGAGTTCAGCTTATGAAGTAATTCATTAAAAGTAAATTGCAATGCAGTTCTGGAGGGACTACAATGAAGGATGTAACTACTACCTTTTTGCATTGTCTCTTTCTATTCTGCTGTAAAGTCACAAGGCTAGGGGATATAGCACACAGGCTACAAAGACAGAAGTACAGACCGTGACCACGCCACCAGCCTACACAGCCGCAGTGCAGCCTGCTCTCATCCCACAGCGAGCTCGAGGAGCTCCGGATGCCCTCAATCACCTGTCCAGAGCCCACGGACCTAAACAGGGCCAGCGGGAGCGGACGTGGGCCTACAGCCTGGCGGGAAGCGATGAGGAGCACGCGATGGTGGGAGTGGGGGTGAAACGAGGGGTAGCAGGCCGCTTTCTCCCCGCCCGCCTGGCAGAGCTGCCCTAAAAACTGGCGGCGGCCACCCGGCCCCACCATCACGACACGGGAAGTAGCCAGGGGCCTCCCGGAGTCCGACTGCGCTCCTGGCACGGCAAAGGTAACACCGCGTCGCGGAAGGGCCACGTAGGCGCGCTAGGCGCAGAAACAGGCTGGCCTCCGCGCTGCGGGGGGCACAGCCACGGGTCCCTGGACTCGCAACCCGACCGCTCTCGGCCATTTTGTCCCTCTCCCGGAGCGCCTGGTCACCAGCCCAAGATGGCGTCGGGAAGACTCACCATGGAGCGCGCGGGCGGGCGGGCAGCTAGAGCGTCCTCGCCCCGCGCCCCCATTTCCTCTCACGACCGGGCCGGCGGCCATTTTCCCGCGCCAAAACCCAGCCCCGCTGGGCCTCCCCGCACGCTCCGCCGAGGATTCCTCACAGGCCGTGCCGCAGCGACCCCTCCCTCAGCGGTTCCACTGCCCTCTCCGCCCAGGCCCGCAGGAGGAGGACACCAGGAGCGGCCGCACCGCCCGAAGAAGGGCGGCCTGAGGCCCGGCGGGGCAGCGCACTCGGGCTCCGTGTATTACCCGCTCGCCGTAGTTCTGCTCCCCGCTGTCGCTCATCGTCCCTCCTCACAGGCTCCCAGCGACCGCTGCCCCGACCCGACCGTCTCCGGCGCGAGCGCTGTCCGCACAGGAAGTGACGCAGGCCGCCGCGCGCGCGCCAGGCCTCGCCCCTGGCCGCGATATGCGACGCACGCGCCGTCGCCCCACGCTCCGCCCAAGCGCGGCGGGGGGGTGGGGGTGGCGGGGCGCGCGGGGTGCGCGCGTGCCGCTCAGCCAGGGAGAGGGGGAGAGGCGAGGGGCAACGGCTGCTCGCGAGGGGCGGTGCGTGTGTCACACGCGGTAACGAGCGAGGGGTGGGAGAGGGGCTGGTGGAGGGAGAGGCGGTCGGGGCTGGCCGAACTCGGCTGGTTCCGTTCACCGCTTGCGCCTTCAGCCACAACGCAGCAGACCTGTGCGGTCGAATCATGGGAAATGCCCGGGGGCTATAAGCGGGTAAAAAGCGGCTGACAAAATAATTTTCATTGAGAGAGAGTCACCAAATAGGGGAAAGTAACTATTTTCGACAATGTTAGACCCAGCGCTATTTTGTAAATTGGCAGTAAAGGTAGAACTTGCTGGCTTAACGCAGTTGTGTGGTAATTGAAGGATGATGATGGGAATGATGAGGGATGATGATGTACAGCATTTTGGATCATGAAGTAAAGTACTTTCTTTGAAAAATGCACTTTAATACAGTCGGAAGTAAAACTGCAGCTCTTCACCTTCTGTGAGAAAAATGTGAGCAACCACCAGTGGAAGTTCATGCAATTCAAAATGAAAAATAAAGCATATATTTCAGGTACTCTCTGAGCCTGAGGAACAAACCATTCAGTCAGAACATGACTTTTTTCCTTTGTTTCTGTCTTTAAAAAAGTTTCCCCAGATTGTATGGTTTAGTCTCACACAGCTCAATAGATTGGATTCTGTTTTTCATCTCATGATTCTTGGGCCCCAATTTTTAAATTTTTAATGGTAGCATTGGCAGTACAGAGACCAAAACAAACGTCCTGATCCATTCCTAGGTACTCCACGTAAGCATATTGGGTAATAATTTTCTACAAGTGAGGCTGATGAGGACAGGGTTCATCTAAGAAAAGCTTACAAGAATGCGCAATGTCTCTCACTAGTTTTAATACACAGCATATTATATATCCAGTGAGGTTGGTTCATTGTGCTATGTTTGGCTTTTCAAGAAGTCCTTCACTGAAGATTCTTGAAGACAATAAATTTGGCAAAGGATCAGAGAGAGTCACTCATTAATTTTTCTGAGTTAATCCTCTGATGAAAAGATTGGAGACAAGATATTGGAATAAATTAGAATTTTTCCTTAATGAAATTTTTTTTTCTCCTGTGACCTGCGCTATTCAGCATCTTCATCAATGATGAGATCATGGTGGGGTGATAAAATTTGCAGGTGATGGAATATTATTCAAGTTAGTCAAAACTGAAGCTGAGAAACAACAGCAACCATAACGCTGGGAGACTCCGTAATACAAAAGCACGTGAAATACAGTTGGTAACTGGGATGCAATGCATGTAGGCTTCTTTTTTTTCCAAGTTATACTTGCATGACTGAAGGGCTCTTAACTAGCCGTTTCCAGTCAATAGCAATATCTTTGAGTTCCTGGGAATAGTTGAAAAAAAACTAGTTCAAAAATAGTTTTGAAAAAAAATAGAGCTTTTCATCAAAAAAAGCACAATGACTGATGGGAATTGTAGAAAGGGAATAGGACATGAAGTAGAAACCATCATATTGCCATTGTACCCTTGTTACAAACACCGGATGCAGTTGCGGTTGTCCCATTTCAAACAGAAGGTACGAGTCTTGGAAAGGTTCAGAAAAAGGAGACAAAAATGATGCAAGGATGCATTCCAGAAAGAAAAAGAGGTCTCTTCATTTGGGAGAGAGGTGAGGGAGGCATAGACATATGTCATGCCTGGGTTTCCCCAGAGATCCTCTTTCACTGGAAATTCTTTCTGAGCATATGCATATCTGGTGGGACACTTTAGGGAAAATACCTCCCAGCTGACTTTTCTGTGCCTGCTCCTTTCTCCTTCCTCGGTCGCTTGGGCCACTGGCCATGGCTTTAGGCTTAAGGAAGAGGCAAATGTTCACTTTGTGACCAGCCTTTTACATTTGTTTTGTTTTGTACCATCATCCCTGACATGCTGTGAAGAATATCGGTACATCTGGGTCTGAAATTCCCTACCAGCTATGCCATGTCAGTAAACAAAATGCTGGCTTAGTTTGGCTTGGCTGATGGTGGAGAGAACAGTCCTTGAGTCCTGTCCATGCAGCAGTGTCTTTCTGTAACTAGTCTGTTGACTCAGGAGCATGATTCCCAACAGGGCTGGATTTACAGCCTGGGTAGTGATAGCTGCCAGGAGGGTATTTAACTGCAGGAAGAACTAGTAGTCGCATACTCCTGCCTCCAGAATTGGGGAGAGTGACTTAGGCAGAGGCATTGCTTATCTGGTGAGGTGGTGGGACTGAGGCGGGGAGGCAGGGGACAGAGTGATTTCATCCCTCACCAAGCCTTCCCTGTAGTTGGTGGTGGAAGAAGTGGCCTGGGGACTATGGCTGATACAATTGTTCCCATTTACTCATGAGCGTCTTTTTTTCAGTGCAGGCAATACTGTGTCCTTGCAATGAGAAGCGCCTAGTGAGGAGCACAGTCTTGCCAATACTGGGAGTGTGGGAACATCCAGAAGTGGGAGGAAGTGTTAGGTAAGTACCTCAAAGTGGCAAGTGACCAAAGCTAAACCTTGCTAGATCCTTGTTGATGTGGAATAGCTGGTGTTTTGCTTCTTGCCCACCCTTCTACGAACTGGTTGGGACCACATTTTGAGACTCCAGCTGGACTTGGAAATAATAAGTGACAAGTGATCTTGGTTTCCAGAAATGCTGTCTGAAGGAGCAGGAACTAGATTTTGCTATCTTTACTTACCTTCAAGGAGCGGCTGCAGGAGGAAGTGGGCCTGCCTTTGCTGGCTTGCCCTGTTCCTTGTAGCCCTCGCCCCAGAAAGAGCTGAGTAGAAACTGAGCATGGTGGCCCCATGCTGGCTTGGTTTTGCTCCTATAAATAAAAATCAGAGATTTACACAACTGACACAAACTGACATTTGGTTTTTTGATACCTGATTTATTTAATTCCGGTTAACAGCTTTCAGAAGGATGCTTCACCCTTTGCCCCCTGCCTTGGCTTGTCCAAATTCAGTACCTTAAAAACTGTTTCTATTAAAGGGATGGTAGAAGGCATTTAGTCAGGAAAGGGCTGAAGGAAGCACAGCAGCTTGGAAGACAGGGCTGAAAGCTCAAGCTTTGTCTGCTCCTGTGTCTGGGTAGGTGGAGGCAATGAAGTAGTGCTCACTTGAGAAACTATGTCCTGAGGTGATTTTTTGTTTCCACGCAACTCCGGCTCTGTGGAGTGATCATGTCCACTTCTGCACTTGGAGCCTTTCACTTAAAAAGTCTTCCTATAACAAGGGTGAGGCTTTAAGTGCAGAAATGGGCAGCAGGGTAAAGGACCCAATCTGAATGTCTGCCAGAGCGGGTGGTGGGGAAGATAAGGCCCAACCAGAGAGATTGTCAGACAGGGTCTGACTGCCCCACAGAGCTGTAGTGAGTTGTGTGGGACAATAAAAGCCCCTCTGGATTTTTGCTGTGTGGTGTGAAGGGGCAGTACTCCATGATGGGTGCCAGGTACTCGCTGCTGGTCTGGTTCAACCCTGGCCATGCTGGAACATCCTCTCCCTGTAGAGGCTGGAGGCAGAGAAAGGCCCCAGTGTTTGGGAGCAGTTCTCCAACAGCAACACATTCCTGTCTAGTAAGGGCATGTGAACCATGCTGGGGATGGCCTGCTCAGCTCTGGGCAGGACACCAGCGTGGAGCACCCATCTGCATCACAGGACCAAATGTCCCCCTGCCCCTGATTTAGTAGTGATGAAGCCAGCACACGCTGCCTCTTACAGGGACTCTAGCAGACCTGGGAAAGGCACACTAAGGGAATGGCTACTGCTGCAGCTGTATGACAGGCCCTGCAGAGCAGTGCTGCCTCTATGCCAAGCTTTTAACTAAACCTTTTACTTCACGGAGAAAAGATTTTTAATTACAGTTTTGTGCTAGATATTTACAAGGCTAACACCACCTACCTTGCTGCGGTGATAAACCCTTCATCACAGAGCAGCCACCCACACAGAGGCAAAACAGCTCGCCCTAGGGCTCACCAAAAAGGAAACAGAGGGCTCCGGACTGCAGTGAAAAACATGTAGGAAATGTAGAGCTCTAGGACGTGCTGAAAAACACACAGATGTCTCCAGAAGGGACTGAGGAAGTTTCTGAGGGGACCAGAGGGCTGGGTCTATGCTCCACTACTTTTTACTGTGTACTGAAAACCTTTTTGACTACAGCTTTACATGCTGTTTGCTTTTGATTAGGCATTTGACAAGGCTAGTACCACCAACCTGATTGCAATTTAAAATCCTCCATGACAGAGCAGCCTCACACACGGTCTTGGGAATGAATTCTGCTCCCTCTCTACCTGCTCACAACCCATCTGGTCAGCAGCAGGCCTATTCCTCCCCTTCTGCTTCGGACCAATTCTCTAGCAAGTGTCTTCAAAGGCCTGTTGCCCATGGGGGCAGACTGTGTTCCCTGCTCTGCTATAGGTTGCCTGCCTTCCCTTGCCTTTCTGCTTTGGCTCCTCACTCACACAGTGACCCCTGATCTTAACTCTTTTGGCTAGGTACTTCTACTTGCAAACCCTCCCAAGCACTGAAGTCCCTGCTGTGACCACAAGAAGGGAAAGGATGGCAAAAATGCAAAACAAACCAATAAATGTTTACAAATCCTAGTTTTCAGATGGTGCTGTGAAAGAGCAGGTGTTGACACACAGGATCCGCACCTGGGCCCTCCTAGCCTTGATGTTTCTTCTATTTAACCCTGACTCTGCTTTCCTATTTCCCCATCTAGCAGCCTTAGCTCTACTAGCGTTTGTTTTTGGTTTGGTTTGGTTTGGTTTGGTTTGGTTTGGTTTGGTTTGGTTTGGTTTGGTTTTTTTGATGAGGTCCTTTCTTTGGGCTACACTGGTTGGTGACCACCTGAGTTTGGAAGACTCTCTGTCCTGCGGGGTCAAATATCCTTGGGAGAGGGCAAGGCCGAGGTGTACAGCCTGACAAGGGGCCCCTTCAGAGCTCCGTGAATATACTTGCTGTGACCTCAGCTGGAGACATGGCTGAGATAGGCCAGGGTGTGTGGGAAGGTTCTACTGGTGCAGGCACAAAACATTTCTGTAGGATGCCAGCAAGAATTCAAGGAGGAGAGAGAAGTCCCATGAGATGCCGATATAAGTCCTTGTTCTTCTAGGCAATTTCAACACAGAGCCTACTGTCTGTTCACTGTGGTGGCAAGACTAAGGGTTACAGAGAGTTGGACAGAGATGTCACAGACCTTCATCACTCATCTTTGATTCATCATGAGAATATGACAAGAACTGAGTTGTCCAGACATACATTTCAGCACTGCTCCTGCTGAACTGCTCATAAGGAAGAATGCCAGGAGCATCAGGGCCATCATTAAATTCTTGACTAGAACATAAAACCTGCAAATTACTTTATGCTTTGATTTGCTTTCATGGCCAGAGCCATGAAAATGGCCACTGTTGCTAGAAACAGTTGTATTCATTGCACATATGCAGAGCAACTGATTTGACTTTGTTGGAGGACCGCATGGGAAGGAGCTCACACCTCTGTCTTCCACACCTGGTTTTGCTCAAAATTTTCAGCATCAATCAATGCCAAGCAGATCAAACAGCTCCTCTTTCCCCTCACCATAGCATGTCATTCGGAAAGCGGCTGTGGCATTGACTAACACTACCAACATTGCTTTGACTTCCCTCCTTTTGTTCCTTTAAGGTTTGTGTTATACTTGCACCACTTTGTCCATACGCCATTTTGTGCACTGTGAGCGCTGGACAGTTGTACTGGGGAACGTAATTACCTAACATATCCACTGAAAAGGTTAGCAAAAAAAAAAAAAAAAAAAAAGAGAGAAAAAACACAAAAAACCCAAGCCACAGCATTTATATTTTGGAAATAAGCACTACAGGACCACAACGAAGTCTGCAGATGTGAGACAAATGCAAACTGTAGGTGCCTGGCCAACAGGTTTATACAAGATTCTGGTGTTGGGTTGTGTGTGTATGCTTGCCTTCAAAAGCCACTCAAAGATTTAAAGGATACTGAAATTTTTGCCGCCCCTGGTGTGAATTAAAAGGCAGCATACAAGAGCACCAAGTCAGCCCTAGGAACACTTCCTGATAGGCTGGCTGCCTCTAAATTTATTTTACACACATAGACAGAAACTATATTTTGTAATGTTCCCACACCAGGAGAAAGAAATGAAAAGCCTGGCAGAGGCAGTTATCAGAAGCACCGTGACACTGCATAGCATCTAGCAGGGTCCAAGAGATGTGGCAATCTGAATATGACTGGCAGCTATGCACAAGTGAGGAGCTGCTATTATTTGTGCTTTGCAAGATAACAAATTTTGCTGTGGACTGGATATGGCACTTACTTGGAGTTTATAAGGCAACCTGCTGTCTTTCTCAATCAGTTAAAGTAAATCCACCTTTCAGATTTTGAGTTTTACTATGGAAGAGAATAAAAGAAAGGAATCACTGTGTTTACAAGGGTCCTTCTTAGAAGAAATGCCCAAGAATATAAAATGATTACTTTTTTACACGCTGGCATTGAAAATTGGGACATATCTAAAAAGTCCGCCTGAGGGCAGCATAGAACTACTATTATATCATTGATCAACGATATACTATTATAACGTTGATCATCGGTTCCCATGATGAATCTTGCAAATGCACCTCTACAGAATAACACCTACACCTTTTTTTCTCCATCAAAAGCATGCCAGCTATCACTGACTGTCATCACAAACTGAACAACACAAGCTAACTGTAAAGCACTATCAGCCACAGAGGGGTAACGTGGCTCCATACCTGCGCATGATCTATTCTTCAAAAATTACACAGAATCAAGGATACAAGTAAAAGCAGATTCAGGCAAATGTTGTTGGCTTTTGTCAAGATTCAGATTTACTTAGGTTGTTTTAGTTCTCCTCTTCTGTCCACCAACCAGACAAATAAGCAGCCTGAATTTGCAAGCTTCCATAATTAAAAAAAAAAAGTAAGTTTCATAAACAAGTAAGTGATAGTATAGGCAAGAGCAAGGAATTTACATATTTTCTCCTTTCTTATTTTTCTTTAAAACAACTTAGCTTCCTTACACTGCTGATAAAGAAAAGTCTGTATGTATGTCATCACTTAACACGTTTATCAGCTCCAGTTCCCACAGCAAATTGAGTGAACTGAAACGACTTAAACGTACATCCCTCCAATTTAAGAAAAGCTTGATGGATTGAGTATTCTTGAAATCAGAGGAATTGTGTGAAGTTTTAGTACAAAAGGGGTCACACCCAGGTGGCAGATACCAGTGCACGCCTCAAACGCTTTAAGCAATGTGAGGATCTGGGAATCATTACTTGGGCATGACTGAGAGCAGTTAAAAAATTATTGCTGAACAGAGCACATTAAGATGAGAAGAGCTGTCAGATCAAGGGGACTAGCTTGCAATAAGTATCATAGAAGGCACTGCTGTGCTTATTGCAACACCAGAGAACTCAAGCTCAGAAAAAAAAAATACCTGAAGTATGTGTACACAAATGCACACATCCTGGGACACAAGCCTGAGGACCTAGATCTCCACATGGGGTCACAAAACTATGACATATTTGGAATAACTGAGATAAGGTGGGCCAGCTTGCACAACTGGAGTGCTGCGATGAACAGATGCGTGTTAGGAGAGACAGGCAGGTAAGACAAGGAGTTAGGATTGCCCTCAATAGGCAGAAGTAGCTCAAACAAAGGGAGCTCTTCTATGGGACAAATGACAGGCTGGCAGAGAGCCTGTGGTTCAGGAAAGGAGAAGCTTCTGTATCACAGACCCTGGTTTTCATGGGAAACTTCAACCTCCCCGATATCTCCTGGAAGGGCAACACAGTGGGACACAAGCAGTCCTGTTCATACAGGTACTGGAGGGGCCAAGCAAGGATGATGCCCAGCTGGATCTGCTATTTGCTAACAAGGAAGAACTCGTTCGGGACAAAATTATCAATGGCAGCCTGAGCTTTAGCAACTATGAAACAGTGGGGCTCAAGATTGGGAGGGGGGTGAGCATTAGAGTCCAATACTCTGATCAAGTTCTTTTAGATATTCCACACATGGAGGGTGTAATGTTTAATACCAAAACTTACTTCTTTGAAGATATTTGATACATGAGATTTTTGATTTAGCAGAGTTATACCACAATATAGTGAAATCTAAATACAAGTGTGAGTTACAGTTAGCACAATATAGCAATTGCAATATACAGTTTAATCACATCAACGTGATTTCCATTACCAGTCTCTGTATAATATGCTCACCATCCCTATGCTGAGTGTCCCCAGTTGCCAGGAAAGGAATACATGAGTTGAAGCCAACTCAAACCTGTTGCTCTCTTTGAAATTCTTTTGTTCGGTTCTCAACTCTCTATTGGGCAGAGCCACGTTTACACTTCCCCCCCATGCTGGTCTGGCTAACTCAGGGAGACATTCCACACTCTTTTGATGAACTCAGGGAAAAACATTTACACCAGTTGATCCACTCAACTGATACAGCTATTTATCTAAAACAAAGGCCACCCTCCAGTCCTCTTTGTGGTGAGATAAAGTCAGTTTTCTGTGGAACTGCTGTAGTCAGTTATACTACACATTATTTCTGAGCTTCCTGGATCCCCCACCCTTGCCAGTCTCCTCTGAACCTTCTTCCATTGGTTGGCCACAGTGAGAGAGGAGAGTAGCAAAGTTCAGCCCCTGGTCTACAGAAAAGTAAAATTTGGCTTATTTGGGGAATTGGTAGTTGGGGAAGCAGCTCTGAAGGTTCAAAGAGTTCAGGAAAGCTAGTAGGCCTTTAAGGACATTGTCCTTAAGGACGAGTACATGTATCAGGAGGCTAGCTTGGCTAAGCAAGAAACTTATGGTGGTGCTCTGATGCCAAAAAGGCAGCATGCAGGAGGCAGAGGCAGAAAAAGACTGCAAAGGAGGGATTTAGCAGCATTGCCCAGGCATGTAGGCATGGTGTCAGGAAAGCCAAAGCTCACTTGGAGCTGACACCTACAGGGAAAGTCAAGGGCAAAAAGAAGAGTTTCTATTACAACAGTAGTAGTAGTAAATAGTAATGGTAACAGTAATAGTAAAAGGTTGAACAAGGAAAATGTGAGCCCATTACTGACAGGGTTGAGGGTTAACTTGCTGACAGAGGACACAGATAAGGTCGATTTACTCCATGCCTTCTTTGCCTTAGTCTTCGCCAAAAGGGTCTTCCACGTGTCTGTGCTTAGTAAAGGGGTTCAAGGAGGAGACAAACTACCAACAATGGATGAGGAATGAGGCAGGGGTGACTTGGGAAGACTTGTCCCATACATGGATCCTGAGGGGCTGTGTCCAGCAATGCTGAAAGAGCTGGCTGAGGCCCATGCAAGCCCACTGCCTATCATCTTTGAAAGGTTGCAGAGATTGGGGAAGGTCCTTGGTGACTGGAGAAAGGTAAACATCACACGCATCTTCCATACTGGCCAAAAGCACATTCTGAGGAAAAACAGGCCAGTTAGCTTCACTTTGGTCCTTGGGAAAGCCATGGAACAAGTCTTCTTGGGGCACATATCTAGGCACACACAGGAAAAGGGGTTGATTGGGAACAGTCTGTATGGATTAATCAAGGGTAAATCATGCCTGACTATACTGATTGTCTTCTACAATCAAATGACTGTATTTGTGGGCAAGGGGAGAGCAGTGGGTGTCATTTACCTCAACTTGAGTAAGGTTTTTGACACCAACTCTCACAATATTCAGGTATTCGAGTTAGGTTGTTATGATCTGGATGGGTGGGCAGCCAGATGAAAGCTGGTTGGACGATGATGTTTTGAGAGTAGTAGTTAATGAGTTGTACTCTACCAGAAGCCAGTGAGAAGGCAAATATGGCAGGGGTCTGTCCTGGGATCTGTCCTGTTTAACATCTCTATCAGTGACTTGGAGGACATAATGTGTTGCCAATGTGCCTTTGTGTCAAGCTTACAGATGAGCCCAAACTAGGGGAACAGTTGGTACACTTGAGAGCAGGGCTGCCATTCTGAGGGACCTCTAGACTGGTCCCTCAGGGGACCTGGAGGACAGGAGACAGGGACCTGGAGAAACGGGCTGACAGAAACATCATGAAATTCAGCAAGGACAAATACATAGTCCTGCACTTACGAAGGAAGAACTGTTGTAAACTTACAGGCTGGCACGTAGAGTAGGGATTGCATGGTGCCAGGGAGCAGCCAGAGCAATGCTGCTCCACAAAGGAGGATAAGCTGGGAACCATGGGTGACTACAGCACAGACAGTGCCCTCACCAACCCGGGTGCAAACCCACAGGATCTGAAGAGGGCGGGCAGAGACCTATGCTGGTAACAGTGTCCATTGTCAGCCCCAGACATCATACTTATGAACAAGGAAGAGTTGGTTAGGGATGTGAGAGCTGGAGGCAGCCTTGGCTGCAGTGATCATGAGATGGTGGAATTTAGGATGCTGTGAGGAGGGAGCAGGGCTAAAAGCAGGATCACAAGCCTGAACTTCAGGGGAGCAGACTTTGGCCCCTTCAGGGTCCTGCTTGGAAGAATCCCAACTCAACTCAAGAATAATCCATCCCAAGGAGCAAGAAGTCAAGCAAAGGGGGCAGAAGAGTTGCATGCATGAACAAGGAGTTCTCAGCAAAATTCAAACACAAGGAGGAAATCCACAGCTGGAAAGAGAGACAAGTAACCTTGTTGTTCTAGTTCAAGAATGTTGTTTAAGGATGCAGGTATGTGACTAGGAATGCCAAAGTCCATCTGGAGCTGAATCTGGCAAGAGATGTCAAGGACAACAAGAAGGGCTTCTATAAATACATCACCAACAAAAGGAAGACTGGAGTCTGCAGAAGGAAGACTGCTCTAGGCGCCCCTGCTTGAGCAGGGAGGTTGGACTAGAGGATCTCAAGAGGTCCGTTCTACCCCAGCCATTCTGCAATTCGGTGATCCTGTAGTTTGCCAACGCATCGGGGGGGGGGGGGGGGGGGAAGGGGTGGACAGGACCGGTGATTTCCCTGAGGCTGGCCCACCCTGGAGCTCAGATGTACCCGGGGGTTGGCTGGGTGATCCCGCAAGGTCACTTCTAGCCTCCAGCATCCCGTGACTCTGCTGCCCTGGCAGCCCCGGGTATCCCCAGCAGGGCTGATGGTGACGGTCCCCAGACTCCTGCGGGGCTCTAGCTCCGGGCCACGGGTCTGGGGGAGGACAGGCCCCAACTATGCCCAGCAAAGCTGGCGAGGAGCCCAGCCCTGCTTCCTCCACAGCGCCGCGCCCGGGGGCCAGGGGGCAGACGGGACTGGCTGGGTCCCACGGGCAGCTGCTCGCCGCGGGCCCGCTGGCACGGCACGGCAGGGCACGGCACGGCGCAGCGGCCGCCGGGCGCCGCCGTCCCGGCCCGGGGCCGGGGCAGCCGCGCAGGAGGCGAGCGCAGCCGGAATGTGTGCTCGGCGCTGCGCGTCCCGCGCCTGCCGGGGTCCCTGCGCCCGGCAGCGGCCTGGGCGCCGCCACGCACACGCACACGGGCCGGGCCCGGGCCGGGCCGGGCGACACGCGCAGGGGGGCCCGCGGCGGCGGTGGCGGCGACGGGTCCCGGCCGGGAGCGACGGCGCCTCCGCAGGGTCAAACTGGGCAGCGCCCCGCGGCACGCCGGGAAGTGTAGTGTGCGGCGCGGGGCCGCGGGCGGCCATGTCGCGGTGAGCAGCCCGCAGGCGCCGCTCTTGGGCGCGCGGCGGTCGCGGGCGGCCATGTTACACTCGGAGGCCGCCGCGCGGTGGCGCTGTGGCCGTCGCTGTCTCCTCAGCCCGGGGCGAGGCCTGGTGGGGTCGTTTGACAAATTGCGATTTTGTTAGGTGTACGCTTCCCTGGCTACTTGCTAAAGAAAGTAAAATTGCTCACGGCCATGTTAATTTTACTGCAGGTTCAGACTGGGATTTCATGGGATGCAGGATCACATCTCCTTCTATAGCTGAAATAAACTTCTCTGGAAAAAAAAGCTCTCTAGAAAGTCCTTTTCTAACGCCATCACGTCCTACAGAGGAAAGAGACGTAGACCTTGTCATCCATCCTCCAGATGAACAGAGGAGAAAGCAGGAAAGCTGTGCAAGTGGCGAGCCAAAGAGCTGCCCAGGATTCTGGAAGCCTGAAGGAAGCAGCAAAACAGTCCTTGGCAAGGCAGCATGAAGATCCATGCCCCCTCCCCCCCCCCCAAATTGCTCCACTGGCTCTGGCTTTCCACAGTAAGGCTTTCACTTCAGCTGAGGAGGTCTTGGGCTGAAAGACTTCTGAGGGGACGGGCCAACACACCTGGGGCACCTTCATTAATGGCCTGGAGCACGAGACAGAGCACAAGTCTGCAGCAGGTCTGCAGATGACAGCAAACGGGGAGGAGGGCTTGAGGCACCTGCTGGCTGTGCCACCACTGGGCGGGCCCTGGTCAGCCTGGAGAAAAGGGCCACTGGGAAGCTCTGGAAGTGGAGCTCAGGGAAGCTCCAAGCCCTGCTACCGAGGAGGAATGAAGCCACCCAGCAGGAGAGGCTGTGATGGGGCAAGGTGCTGGAAAGCAGCTTTGCAGAGCAGGAGCTGGGGCTCCTGGTGGACACCAAGGCGAATGTGAGGCAGCACTGTGGCTTGGCAGTGGAGAAGGGCAGCAGGCTGCTGGGCAGCATTGCAAGGAGCACTGGCAGCAGGCGGAGGGAAGTGGTGCTTGCCCTCCGCTCCGCCCAGGGCAGCCCTGCCTGGAGGGCTGTGTCCGTGCTGGGCTGCCCAGGCCAGAGAGACGTGGTTGGAGTGGAGTGAGTGCAGGGGAAAGAGCCATGAAGGTGAAGAAGGGCTGTCAGCATCTGCAATGTGAGGAGAGACGGAGAGAGCCGGGCTTGTTTAGCGTGCCGGAGGCTCAGCAGGGATCTGCTCGCTGGGTGTAGACAGCTGAGGAGAGGGAGTAAAGCACTCGGAGCCCAGTTCCCCTGGCTGGTGGACAACGACGGGGCAAGAGGCAAGGGGCGCAAACTGCCATTCAGACGATTCCGGGTGAAGCTCAGAAAAAGCCTTTTTATTCTCCAGGTGAGCAAAGAGTGCCACAGCTTGCCGGAGAGCCAGTGGAGTGCCCCTGCTTGGAGCTACTCCAGAGCTCCCTGCACATGGGGCTGGGCAGACTGTGCTAGGTGACCCTGCTCTGAGCGGGCTGGCTTGTGCTAGGCCGTCTCCCGATGCCCCCTCCCACCTCCGTGCTTCTGTGATGGCACCCAAGGGGAGATGAGAGAGAGGATGGCTTTATGAAAGGACGGCTCCTCCCAGGGCGCTCTCCTTCGGAGAAAGTCTTCCAGCTCCTTGCTAGGCGCCCTTCCTCCTCCGGGCCTTCCGAGAGGGATGTGTCCACAGGCAGTGCTTTTGGGCTGCTCTGCCTGCAAAGTCGCCGGCCAGGCCAAGGCCTGGCGGAAGATACCAGGGTGCCTGGTGCTGTGCGTGCACTTTGGCCGCCGCAAGGGCGAAGGTCTGTGCTGGCTGAATTGCTCTTCCTCAGAGCCTGAGGCTTGCGCTTCACAAACTTCCCAGGACAGCCATCCAAGCGGCCCTCAGCGGCAGCAGCATCACCATCTCAAGGTCCTTTTCATTCCTGGGGCTCGCTGCACTGCCCTGGAGTGCGCTGGCAAGGGGCGAGCCTTGGGCTTGCTGCTTTTGCACGAGGTGCTAGCGGTCCCTGCGGCGAGGACGAGTGTGGGACCTCCGCCGGGATGGGCCCCGTGCTCCGCGTCTTTCCCCGGAGAAATTGGAGCTCTCTCGCACTCGTCCCCGTTGACGGCGCTCGGTCCTCCCCGCGGGGGGCTGCTCGTTGTCTCGCCTGGGGGACCTGCTGCGGTGGCTCTCTCGGGCAGGGGAAGGCTGCGTGCGGTGGTTGTGCTGCCTCCAGCTGCTGCGCCTCCTTGGCTGCTCGTGCCGCGCTTGGCCCCGCATCGGGGACAGGGCGTGCACTGCCGGGGCAGAGCTGGCCGGCTCACGGGCAGAGCTCTCCGAGGTTTCCGCACAAGAAGTTGTTGGCACAGGAGCCCATGCAGAGCTGGCGTGGGAGGGTCCCGGAGCGTCCTCCTGCCCAGGGTCCTGGTGGCTCCATGAGGCAGAGGTGTGCTGGTGCGAGCCTGGAGAAGTTGCTTGCTGTTGGTTGCCACCGGTGGTGCATGACCTGCGCCGCAATCGGCCCCTGGCTCCGACTCTTTGCCAAGGGCCAGCAGGAGCAGTGTCCCGAGCCCCACGCCGTCGCTGCCTGCTCCTCTGTGGGCCGTTGTAGCCCCTGGCGCTCTGAAGCCTGCTGTGGCCATCTTGGTCGCGCCTGGGTGACCTGCTTCGGGCCCTCTCGGGGGCCCCAGCATTGCCACTGTCGCTGCCGGAGGAGCTGCTGTGGCGGGACCGGTGCCACCTCCTTGCTGCACAGCAGGAACAAAACCTTCCTCCTTGGTGGCCGGCAGACGAGCTGCTGTCGGGCGAGCTGCTCTCGGAGCGCCCCAGGCGGTACTCCTGGAAGTCGTCATCAGCTCGCACCGTGTGCAGGATGGAGCCGAAGGGCTGCTGGCAGAGCGGGCACTCGGCTCTGGTGGCTGACCACTGCCGGATGCAGCCAAAGCAGAACCTGTGCATGCAGAAGGCGACGTAGGCGGCGTTGTGCACTGTCTCCAGGCAGATGGGGCACAGCAGGTCTTCAGAGGCACGCGCCAGTGTTGCCTCAGGCAGCCGGCTCGTGCTGGCGCCAGGGCCACAGGCACCGCCGCCTGGAAAGTCGTCTTCTGACGACGCCATGTCCTACAAAGGAAAGAGACCTCGAGCTCGTCACCCGTCCTCCAGGAAATAGGAGGAGAAAGCAGGAAAGCTGTGCAAGTGGCGAGCCAAAGAGCTGCCCAGGCTTCTGGGGGGCTGCAAGGAAGCAGCACAAGCGCTCTTGGCAAGGCAGCCGAGAGGCCCCCCCGAAAGACCCCCTTGCTGCCTGCCTTGCAGCAGCACAGCTCACCTGCGCACGTCGGTCCGTGCTCAGCGCGGAACACCCCGCGCACCTGCAGGGCTGCCCAACACGCCGGCAGCCTCTGGGCGGCCCAGGCGCGGGACAGCAGCCCCGCGGGGTGCGCAGCGCCTCGGTCAGCCAGGCAGAGATGCTGCTGGCCGCCGAGCAAAGCCCCAAACGCAAAGCGGAGACCCTGCCGGGCCCTGGACGCCTCGCGTGCCACCCGGCGGGGAGCCTGGGGCTAAGTGAGGGGGTGCCGACCGGGCGGCTGCCTCCCAGCAGTGACGTCGCGGGAGTCACAGGAACTCTCTGGTGACGTCACAGGGCTGCCGGGGCCGCGCCCAGGAGACCCCCCAGGCTGCGGGAGCAGCCCTGCGCTTGCAGAGTGCCCTGGAGAGCAGGCTTCAGCCCTCGGCCTTGGCTTGGCCTCTTTCTGCCTGGGGCTCTTGCTGCTTGGGCCTGAGCTAGGCCTTGTGTTGGCTTGACTGCCAGTCGGGGGCTGGACGCCTGTGCAAAAGCGAGACTTGCCGAGTTGTTTCCCCTTTTCTCCTCTTTCAGCAGAGCTGAAGTGACAGGTTGCCGACCGTCCGGGTGGCCCAATCCAGTCAGAGTTGTGCTGGTGAAGTGGACAGCTTTGTCTGAGCAGGAACCTCCAGCACAGCCTCCCCTCTCTTTACTCCACCCACCACCTTGGCTCCATAAAATTGCCTTTTCTGCCTTGAGGAGTTGGGGTTTGTTGCTTGTTGTGAAAAAGTACAGCTTGGCAAGTGTCTACAGGTATAGTGTACTCAAGAGGTGAAAAGTCAGAGCGTCCACAGTTGAGGTCAGAAGTACTGAGAGCGGGAGGACAGAGCAGATCGAAAGTGGTCTCCAGCAGCATTGCCTGGTGCAGTGGATTGTGCTGGCTGTGGAGAAAATGCTGCTGTCCCTTAGCAAGTCCTCCCTCCTCTGCAGGCACGTTCTGGAAAGGACTGAACTGCACATCTGGTGCCAACAGCAGGTGTTGGGGCTGGTGGTGGGATGTGGGGCAGCGCGGCACTGACCGATGGGTGCTGGGATGGAGGTGCATGGGTCCCTGGAGGAGCTGTTACCTCATGGAGTTCCCCTTGGGCCTGACAACTGCTGCCTGGTGCTCAAGGCCCCCTAGGCATGAATGCCACAGGGAAAGCTGCCATGGGGCTGCAGCTGCTGCTAGCAGCCCTTTGAAGACCCAGGGCCATCCCTCGGTGCCCAACCACGCTTGGGAGGCAACGGCTGGTGCTGTGGGCACAAAGCCATGACAGAACCCTAAAGAGGAGGTGTCTGGCCTCAAGTACAGGAAGGAAAAGCCTTAGACAGGCCTGGAGCAGGGCATGTTGGGCTGCTGCCATGCCCAAGCCCTGGTCCAGCCCCTGAGTGCGTGGGAGATGCGAGCATGTCGTGCGGGAGCTGGTGATGGAGAGAGATCTGTGTCCTCAGGGTCCTGGGGTGGTTGGGAACAGGGAATGCTTTCAGTACAGTGATGTTCATATGACAGAGAGCACCCATGTCAGGGAGCCCAGCTCCAGCCAAGGGCCCCACAACCTCCTCCCTCCACCACAGGAGCTCAGCTCCCCACGGTTGTACCCCACGCTCTCACTGCCAGGCCCCACTGCCCTCTCCCTGCTCAGAAAGGCTATGGGTCCAGAGCAGGGCGTGGCACCCAGGGCCAGCTTGGCAGGAGGCTGATGTGCTGCAGCCCCCCCTGACAGCACCTGCCCCAACCGCACTGGGCTGACCATGACAATGGGGAGTGCTGGGAGCAGTTCTGGGCTCCCACGGCAAGAGAGACACAGTTGAATGGGAGCGAGTCCAGGCAAGGGCCACGCAGCTGAGGAAGGGTCTGGAGCCTCGGTGACCTGAGGAGAGGCTGCGGGAGCAAGGAGAGGTGAGGCTGGAGAAGAGGATGCTCAGAGGGATCTTCTCCAGGTGTTTAAAGAGCTGCTGGGGGCTGGGGTGTTCGGAAGGTGGAGCCCAACTCTTCCCAGCCGTGCCCAGGGACAGCACAAGAGACAATAGGCACATATAGAACAGAAATAATTCATCTGAAGTGTAAGAAAACCCCCCTTTTATTGGGAAGGGAGATGGAAATCCTTTTCCTTCCTAGGTCTGACTGTGCTGCCCTGGAGTGTGCTGGCAAAGGGCAACCTTTGTTGTTCTCCTTTTCATGGTGTGCTACCAGGTCCTGCATTTAGGATGGCTGTGGGACATTTGCTGGGATTGGCCTCTTGTTCCACACCTCTGCCTGGAGTAATTCTCTCTCTCTCCTGAGTTGTCCCTATTGACCATGCTTGGTCCTCCCCTAGAGTGCCTACCCTCCCCATGCAGAGCTAGGAGCTTATCTTCATTCTGCTCCTCCACCTGCCCTGCTGAGCTGAGGACTCATAGCTCACCGTGCCCACAAATCCCTGGAGGAGCTCGTTGCTACCCTATGAAACCTGCTGCGGTGGCTCTCTCGGGCAGTGGAAGACTGCATGCGGCTGCTGTGTTGTCTTCCACTGCTGCACGTCCTTTGCTTCTCCTGCTGTGTTTGGCCCTGTGCCATCAGTAGGGTGTGTGCTGCGGGGCCAGAGCTGGCTGGTTCACGGGCAGAGCTTTCCAAGGCTTCCCTGTGAGAAGTGGTTGCCACAGAGGCCCATGCAGAGGTGACCCTATGATGAGGAGGCATGCTCATGCCAGCCTGGGGAAGTTGCTTCCCATCTCTTGCTGCCAGTGCTGTGCCACCTGCAGTGCAATCGGCCCCTGGCTCCGACTCTTTGCCAAGGGTCAGCAGGAGCAGTGTCCTGAGCCTCGCTCTGTTGCCGCCTGCTCCTCTGCGGGCTGTTGTAGCCCCTGGCATGCTGAAGCCTGCTGTGGCCATCTTGGTCGTGCCTGGGCAACCTGCTTCGGGCCCTCTGCCTCCGGCAGCCGGCTCGTGCTGGCGCCAGGGCCACAGGCACCGCCGCCTGGAAAGTCATCTTCTGACGACGCCATGTCCTACAAAGGAAAGAGACCTTGAGCTCACCTGTCCCCTAGCCGAAGGGAGGAGAAAGCAGGAAAGCTGTGCAAGCGGTGAGCCAAAGAGCTGCCCAGGCTTCTGGGGGGCTGCAAGGAAGCAGCATAACCATCATTTGCAAGGCAGCCAGACGTGCCTCCTGACAGAACCCCCTGCAGCCCTGAGCTTCCATTTGAGCAGGGGAGACCCCGGGGGAAGGTTGTCTCCACCCAGTGGGGGCAAGGAAGGCTGAGGAAAAGGGAGTGGTTAGGCTACAGAGTGCCAAAGAACTGGACTCTCTTCAGGGACGAGATCTCCTGGGAGCTGCCCAGCAAGGAGAGGCCTGTCCTCTGCTCTGCATGGGGAAGAGGGGGCCTCACATCTCCCCAAAGCTGGGAGAGTGAGGAGCCCGTAGCCACACGTCTGCAGGAGCTCTGATCTTCCTTGCCCCAGAAATGATCCTGCAGCACTTGGAGCTGGAGGCTGGCTCATGCAAAACAGCACTTGTGCTGCCAGAACCAGTAGGAGACCCTCCGAGGGGACACAAGTGACATAAGAGTAACCATCCCTTACACAGGTCACCTGCACACGTCTATCCCTGACAACAGCGAACACCCCACGTGTCCTGGGCAATATCCCTTGGCTGTGCGGAAACTGTGAAAGCGCAGAGATTAATCAGTGCCACTCTGTCCTCCTCCATCATTGCAGGGAGAAGAGAATTTTCCCCTGGAGTATTAGTTCTGCTCTGCGTTATAGGAGTTTTAGAAACTCTCCACAAAATACCCCTGGCAGCAACAGCAGTGACACCAGGGATACATACAGGATATGGCAATGGGCTTGGAACCAAAGATTCAGGCCAAATCATTCCTCAGGGGACATTTAGAAAGAGATTGCCTGTCTTTTAAGTCTCAGCTTGCAGAGGCTGAAGCTGGTGACACCCAGAGAACTCAGTCCCTGCATGCCCCAAGCTCCTACCTGGTATCTGGATCTGCAGAACAGCAGGATATTCTCCATTATGTTTTTCTCCTCACCAGCAAGCAGCTGCTCCCAGGGACATGCAACACAATCCTGGCATAAGTTAGCATGAGCAAAGTCAGAGAAGTGTGTGTCCTCCCCATTTTCTTCTACTGGTATTCCGGCCTCATTGCATAAGCCCTGAGACATCAGCTCTATGTCCACACTGTGTTCTGAGATTCCCATGGGCTCCCAATACAGGAGCTGTCCCGCCCTGACAGCAGTTTCTCATTTCCCCTAGGGATCTCCCAGTAGCTCCCAAGGCCAGCTCTCTCTGCACTCAGGGACTGGGAGCTGTTACTCATCCTGCAGGTTGAGGACAGAGAAGGGCAGAAAAGCAGAGCCTCCATCATGCAGAGCGCTGGGGGTTTTATCCCTGATTTTCAGAGGTTTAAGGATGAGGGCTGTTGGGGGGTGGTTTGCCACAGCATAGAGCTGTGAAAAAATATCAGAAATAGCCAATCACAGAATCACAGAATGGTTTAGGTTGGAAGGGACCTCTGGAGATCACCTAGTCCAACCCCCTTGCTCAAGCAGGGTCTCCTACAACATGTTAGACAGGATCACGTCCAGGCACGTTTTGATTATCTTCAGAGAAGGAGACTCCACAACCTCTCTGGGTACCCTGTTCCAATGCTCTGTCACTCTCACAGGGAAGAAATTCCTCCTTATATTCAGGTGGAACTTCCTGTGGATCAGTTTGTACCTGTTGCCTCTTGTCCTGCCACTTGGCACCACTGAAAAGAATTTGATTCCATCTTCTTGACACCCTCCCTTAAGGTATTTATAGGCATTGATAAGATCCCCCCTCGTCTTCTCTTCTCCAGGCTAAAGACACCCAGCTCTCACAGCCCTTCCGCATAGGGCAGATGCTCCAGCCCTCTGATCACCTTTGTAGCCCTGCACTGGACTCTCTCCAGTAGTTCCATGACTTTCTTGTACTGGGGAGCCCAGAACTGGACACAATCTTAGTCCTTCTCAGACACTAATAGATTGCTCATCAGCTGCATAAATTAGCCTACTCTGCTTGACTTCCTGGTCAGGCTGCTCCACTCTCTGCATGGCTTTTCCCTGACCCACAAAGGCTTCTCCAAGTTAGTCAGGTAAGGGGCAGAGCCAGTGAGAGGTCACACGGCTCCTGCTCCTGGATCTTAGCTTCAGGGAAGGGGATAAATGCCACACAGTGCCCACCACCTCATAGCCAGCTCCCTGCTGAGTTTAAATCATGGAAAACATGGCTGCAGACAAGCAACCACTGCAACTGTCCTACTTGTGGAGCTTTTATCCATGAGGTCTTAAACTGATCCATCCTAAAGACAACTTATGGTCACATACTCCAGACTGTTCCCCTTGAGGGCAGGTCTCAGGCTGTTCTTACAAGAGATGCAAACTAAACACAGCAGCCATGACTAGGCTGCTACTGGTGCAGAAGTGAAAATAAGGCTGAGGAAAAATAAACAATAAAACTCTAAATTCTTTACCTTCTAGCATCTGAAAGTCCCTGAAAACCAGACTTTGTTCAAGGTAGCTTTTGAGGGGAAAGACAATGGGAATCAGTGAAAACAGACTGGGCAGAGTAATGCCTTCAGCCCTAGCTCCAGGGCTGAGCATCCTGTGGCTCTGCCACCACAGTGCTCAGGTCACAGGAGTAGAAGCAAAGCTGGGGCAGGAAACGAACCTTCTCCCTGCACAGGCACAGGTGGCTGCCCGGCTGCTGGCTCAGCTCCCAGCTCAGGCCCTCAGTCCAGGCATAGTTCTTGGTGGGGTCCAGCGACACTTTCAGCAACTAGGGGAAACAGAAGATGAATCAAACACTCCACTGCCCTTTGCCAGGGCCTTTTTTCACATTCAAATGTCTCAGGAGACATTGGGGGATATCTACCAATAATGACTGTCTGTCCTCCCACCTCACTCTTCTTTTTATCCCCCTCTTGCTCTTCTCCTAACATGGTACTCAAGACACCTTTACACTCAGCACACTTAAGAAGGAAGCAGTACCAAGGCATGTGCTATGGTGTTAGATTGCATTTGTGTTCAGCCATGCCACAAATGCAGGGTATGGTTCCCCTGAGCAGGCAGGCACCTACTGCAGAGGCACTGCGGAAAGTGCTTGGGAAGTGCCCATGCTTCTTAGCACCTTTTCCAGGGGCCCCAAATTTCTTCCCACAACTTTTTCTGCTCTCTCTTTTCCCCCTCTATTTGATGCACCCCACAATGATGCTGTACCTTAAGCAAGAGGCTCTCCCACTTGGTGGAATCTAGAGAACTCTGATTTTTTTCTAGAAAGCAAGAGGAAGCAAAAGCCCCCATTGTTATCCAAGCTATCACCAAAGAACAATTCAAGTGTTTCCTTTAGAATCAGACACCCCAAAAGGCTCAGGCCATCAGGTTAGAAAGGGCCTAAGCTGGGAGGCTAAAACCACCTGTGCCAAAGTCCTTGTGAGGCCAAACATATGATGCAACCCTGAGACACTTGTCAGGCCATTGAATCAAGGCAGGGAGATACTGACTAATTCTCACTGCTTGACTGCAGCTCCTAGAAGAATTCAGACCACACCAGTGCATGCACCATGACCACACATTTTCTCCTTAATGACCCAATGCTTCCTGCCAAACCGAGGCCCTAGTCCCAGGTTATTGTACTGCTGCAAGAGGAATTACAGAATGACATTATTTAGTTCAGCATAGTACCAGATCTGGTACACTTGTGGAGATAAACTTCTCAGCGAGACCTGCATCTAGTCTCTAGGTCACGTTTTCTTGCACAGAGAAAAAGGAAGCAAGAGGGCCTCTCAGAGCAAATCCAGGGTTAAGACACAAAAGGACTGCTGCCAACCTGGCCCAGCCTGGAGACTTGGCCCAAGGGCCTGCACCATCCTCCAGGAGCACCAATCCTCAAACACTGCCGCAGCAAAGACATGGGGCTTTTGCAAAGACCTGCCATCTGAGAGGACATGAACGGCCCCATTCATCCTCCCATGGATGAACTTGGGGGATGGCTACCTCCAGTATCAGTGCTGTCTCCCTGGAACAGGAGCAGCAGCAGAACAAGCGCTAGGCAACTTGGGGACTATTCCTCTCCATCATGCTTGGAAGCTGCATTTTCCTGCCTTCCATTCCCTCTTTCCTAAGCTTCTCCCTCCCTACCAGCACTTTACCTTTCGATAATGCAGCAGGAGGGGAATTTTGGCAGCCAGTGTCACCCCCCACAGCTCTGAATCCAGGGAAGCTGGTCTTCCTTCTGCCAGATATCCCTCAATCTCCAGGGTGCTTCAGCAGAGGCTTATCTCCAGCTCCAACCTCCTGCTGGAAAGGGGGACAGTCATACGGGAAGAGGATGAGGCCCACAATGGCAAACTCCTTCTCAAGTTCCTGAAGTTCTTGCTGAGGCCTCCTCTCCTTGCCTCCATTCCACCAGTAAGACAGCCTAATGTGAAGGCTCTCCAGAATCCCCAGTCAAAGACATGATGGAGGCTGTGGTGGGAAAGAAACAAACGACAGATGAAACAGCACATACAGAAGAGTCTGCTCTTGTTCCTTGTCCACATGAGTTAACAGAACCAGAATGTGGCCTGGCCCACGAGGGAGGCTCAGTACCAACCTCATGCCCTTGTGCATGTGCTCTCTCTGGTGGGGTACAGGAGCAGACTGGAGCAATACCTGTACCAGGGCCTGCCATGCTTGGAGAACTCTCAGGAATCTTTGCAGGAGGTAGCTGTGAGGTTTGCTGGTGAGCCATAACCCAAGCAATCCCTCTCTGTCTCTGGGCAACTTTGTCCCAGATCTGGCTGCTGACTGGCAGCAAGGACCACAGTGGTTGCTGGAGCCCCAACAACCCCGGAAGGGGCACCCAGGGCCTTTGTGGCTCCCTCTTCCATCACTTCCCATGCGCATGGGGCTGCTGGGAGCCTTGTTCAGCCCCTCACACCATCCCTGGATACAGTGCTCTCAGGACCAAGGAGAGGAGGATGCACAGCGAGGCTGGCAAGGGCAGATGGGAATTTTGCTGCTGTGGGCTTGGTGGAAATTAGGAAGGGTGACAGGAGATGTACACCTATGGCTCATCAGGCAGCAAATGAAAAAGCAGAGCAAGGATAAGGTGCAGGATTATCTGCAAATGTGAGTGAGAGCATCATTGCATCAACCAACACTGGCAAGGAGGGAGGAGCCTGGAATTCAGAAGGAATGAAGGAGCGCCAGTTCCCTGCCCTGCCCCAGGCTCCCTTGCACGGAGGGGAAAAGGAACGTATTTTAGGGGCATCTGGCACATTCCTGACCAGCAACTTCCAGCTGATCCATTTCTTCTACTTGATTTCTCCTCACCATGGGGTGCCCATCCTCACATGGGGAGTGGGCTGGCCCTGTCTTCAGGGGATACCTGGAATTTCTTCAGATACAGGAGTTTGATATCTGCTTTGTTTCTTCCTATCTCAGTCCTCCAAGCCCTGGAAAATGACACCCATTCCATCCCTCAATCTGTTCTCTGGCAACACAGACTACCCTGAACTTGAGATCTCCAAAGAAGAATTCTCCATCAAGATTCAACCTGGGAGCCCTGATTTTGAGGGGACCCAAGGGAAAACAGAGGGCAAACATGAGAGTCTTGATGTTCCAGAGGGTAACACCAAAAGGCAAACAGAGTGATCTTGTAGAAACTAGAGTGAAATGGAGGTTTCTGAGGGGAATAAGAGTATAAACACAGGGTTCTGAGGAAACAAGAGGGCAAACAAACCCCCTTGTGAGGGGATCAGTGCATAGTGTGTCCTGGGGTACACACAAAGGCAAACAGGTGGGTTCTGAAGGAATTGGGGGGCAAATAGAGAGATCCAGCAAGCACCCAAAGGCAAACTGCAGACTCTGGTGCATTAATTCATCTGCCCTAATCCTCTTGCTGAGACTCTGCTTCTTACCTCTCAGAAGTCTGCCTTAGCATTTATTTCACAGACAGCTGTAGCTCAACACTCAACTTGCAGATCACTGCCCAGGCACTCATGACCTCATACTCATACTACATGCACAGAACAGTTTTCAGGAAGTCATGCAGATTCACAGCCTGAATGAAAGAAAGCAAATCTTAACAATTTTTATGTAGGTTGCTTTCATTATAGGATGGAAAAATTTCTCCTTTCCACTTCTACTGCATCACAGCTCCCTCATCACCATCTTCCTCTGCTATTCCCATTCTGCTCATTCATCCCTCCCAGTCTCAATCCCCGAAGGCAGTTGTTTCTCATCCGCATATTTTTTCATAGCCTTGCAGCAGTTCAATGAAGGAAGCAAGCAGCTGATCGGAAACGTTGTTTTAAAAGTCATAGCAAAAATCTAATACCATGAGGTGCATTGGTGTTAGTTCACCCAGGTATTTCCTGCAATTACTCTAGATGCAGGTGCAATAGAACAAACAAAGTTTGAACAATCAGATACACATGAACGGCCAATAGGATCAGAAGGGCTGAAGAAATATACAGCTCTAGGATTTTAGTATTTTCAGCATTGTGTAGTATCCATGCACTATTAGATGGACATGGAGATGCTGACATCTTTGAAGATGATATGATGAGCTCTCAGTGTGAAAGATCACTCTGCCCAATTTTTTTCCCCCATCCTGCTTGCTTTCACCTAGTGGATTAAAGACACTATGGTCTCCTAGTGGACCACACACGAGTACCCAGCCACTGCTGGCCTGGAAGAGAAGACCATAACTCAACCATGCCTTGGAAAAGAAGGCAGAGCTCTCACAAAGCAGTAGACCCTGATGCTAAGTTGTGGCTGAAGCAGAGGTTTGAACTCCTGCATGACTGTCACCATATCTTTTTCTCTATTTCCCATCTTCCAGTGCAGTGAAGATGTTGCTATGTTCTTCACCGAGGTAAAAGGCTGTTTGGGATTGGCATGGCTTATCTGACAACACAAGAATAGCTGCTAACAGGAAAAGGAACCCTAAGTCAGGACCTCTAGAACAGGCCTATAATACACACCAGTGAGTCATAATGAGACACCCAAAAGAGTTCTGTGCCAGCTGCCAGTACCTTAACAACTATTGCAGTGATGAGTATGGTACCAGAGCAATGGCAAGTGGCATGATGGACTTCTTAGGTGTACATAGCTGCTTCCCTCACTTCTCAACAGACTTCTGCTAGATTGCCTGGATGCAACCCTGTCTAACATGCTCTAGGTGGCCCTGCTTGAACAGGAGGGTTGGACTAGATGATCTCCAGAGGTCCCTCCCAACCTTACTGATTCTGTGATTGTATGATTCAGCTACTTCAATTTCCCAAGAGGCCAGAGACTGACGCACTGACCTTAATGTCACTGAAAAAGAGGGATTCTTGCACACTACTGCAGCTCACTCTTTTTTTTTTTTTTTTTTTTGATTTATAATCATTCTCCTCTTTCTAAAGCTTACTTATACATCACAGAGCATATTTTTTCTCTCTCTCTATGAAATTACTGAGCACAACTCTTGGCTAATTTTGAATTTTTTCAATGTGAGTTTAAAGATTCCATAAAAAATAGGGACCTACCAGATAGACCCTTCTAGCTCAATGTGTCAAACTGGATACACATTTACTCTCATTCTCTAAAGAGAGAGAATCCACTCCTGCAATTTCTGTCTGAATTCCATCTCCAGTTTCCCTAGAATGTCTTCCTGGGTAAATGCATGTTCCTCTCAGAAATCAGAAACCTCCACTCTCCCTGTTCAATATGCATCTTCAGTGAAGCCTGGCTCCACCATAAGTTTTCATGCCACTGGCTGACTACCACACAAGCCATATGTCTCAAGGTTTAGTTCAAGATTACCCCTTGTTCTCTAGGGCTGAAGAACAGCCTACCTCATTCATGTTATCTCAGTCTTCTCTGCAAGCCCGCTTGCCAGCTGTGGTAGACATTATTTTTAAGATAAAGGATTCAGAGGTATTTTATCCAGTACTGTTACAGGATCCTTTGAAAGGATTACTCAAAATCATGACAAAAAAGCAGATTTCTGGTCCCCACATGATTAGACTGGGATCATCTTTTGGAGGACTATAGGGACTGCATTATGGGCAGTAACACCACAGTTTTTCTCTCATTGGCCTATACTGAGCAAAAACACTTAACCACTCTTTGTCATGCCTCTCTATGCAGTTAGCAAATTAAAATCAGGATGAGACCAATTCATAGCTGTGGATCTGCTTGGTGTTATTTTATCCAAATCAACAAACACAAAAAAGAAAAAAAAATGCTGATGACTTGCACACAGACTAACTCACTCTTCTCCTACCACTACTGAAATTATTATATCCAAAAGAAACCATGTCCTTCTGCTAGCCCAGTGGAGTCTCATGATAGTAGTGGACAGGTGCCCTCTCCCTCCTGAGAGAGGTGATTCTGTCCTTCCGTTCAAGCAGATTTCAACAGACTTGAAGCCAACAGACTTCACAATTGTTCCCTTTTTATTTCTGTGTGTTTGCTCATTGAGCCTTGTTTCTCTCCACAGGGAGGTCTGTTCAATAAACCTGCTTGCTTATTTAAAACTCAGCTTCAACCCACTCCCATTTTGCCATCTGAGACCAAAAACCTGGAGTCCCTGAGTCATTAAAAGTAAGATGCAATTAGTGCCCACACTGACTGGCTCACTTCCTCCTATTCATTGCCCATGTCTGAAGCTCCTTTCAGCTCTAATTAGAATTAGAATTAGAGCTCTAATGGAGCCCTAATGTGTGTTTAATGTGCAACTTAATTATATGATTACAATGACACAATTATATAAATGCATTGTGCAAGTTGGTTGGAAAGAGAAGAGAGATATTTGCTGAGTGATAGGGGATAAACAGAATAACAACATCATCACGGAAACAAAGTACATTTAATAAGATGATAATTTAGAGGAACAGATAAGAAAATAGACACTTTGGAGAAAAAAAAAATCCAGCTACTTTTCATCTTTTTAATTAATTTATTCTTCCCTCTTGCCCCTTAGCAACAAGTTTCCTTCTTGTTGCTGCAGCAGGAGAGAATGCAGCTGTGCTAGAAGAGCAAAGCCAGGCAGGCTGTCACAGGCACCCTAAGCATTACTTGTCACACTCTTCCAACTGTTGCTGCTCCTGGAAGAAGAACAACTCAACACATACTGGAGTTTTTCTGAGCTGGTCCCCACAAACTAGTAGTATTACAGAATCAGGGAATCGCAGAATGGTTAAGGTTGGAAGGGGCCTCTGGAGATCATCTAGTCCAACCTCTGTGCTCAAGCAGGGTCACCTACAGCATGTTAGACAGGGTTGCATCCAGGCAGGTCTTGAATATCTCCAGGGAAGGAGACTCCACAACCTCTCTGGGCAACCTGTTCCAATGCTGAATGCTGAATTCTGAATGTGTGCATTCCTTCTTGGATTACAGGCCTTCAGGCACAGTGTGGCCATGACTGTGTGCAACCCAACAAAGCTGAATGACCTTCCATTTGCCATGGAGGTATGAGCAGATGCACAGAATGGTTCATGGTAATTCATCACACAGCACTAACAGCTATCTGTATGAGCCCTCAGGGCCATGTCAGTGTGCCACACTTGCTCTCTAACTTCCTGGTCTTTGGAACAGAATGCTTACATCCAAGGGCTGAACCCAAAAGATCAAAAAAATGAGAGGAAAAAATCCTGTAGCAAATATAATCAAGGTAAACAACAGACACAGGAAAGTTCACTCCAAGAAAATACCGAGAAAACTCGAAAGCAACATCTTGGAGACAGATTTTGAGTCCAGTTTCGTAAAAGTTTTCTAAATTCTGTGGTTTCTCCTGCTCTCCTTCAACAGCCTTTAACAATTCCCCCTTTCCCAGCAGTAAGCACTTTCTGAAGACCACTCCATTGATAAATGACTAGCAAAATGCTAGGCAACCAGGTTAGCCTACTCCCCTAACCTCTGGTGAGATACACTCTGCCTGCAATGTCCCAGGTTTTCATGGGAGAAATAAGCCCATGTTAAGCATTTTAGAGACACCTCTGAACCTCTTTCTCATCACTAATTAACTGACAGCTGGCAGAATGTTTGTACCTATAAGCTCTCCACACCAAGGATTTCTCTAGCCACACAGCACTGCTCTCACAGCACTGACAGACACAAGCCAAAAGCAGAGAAAAGAGATCCATACCCTTGACACTTGGCAACTGCACAAACAGCAGATGTGTGACTTCCCAGTCCCTGCTCCTGTTTTACAGATGACAAATTTATTTACCTCTGCAGTTAAATTCCTGGCTATTTCATTTTTTGTGGAGTTCTTTTGCCAAACAGCCTTCCCAAGCCAAACTGCTATATCAGGATGTGAGATGCTGACCCATTTCTACAGCAATCTGCATGCATCCTGATCTTTTCAAAATACAAATTCTAGAGTAACACTAAAACTCTTCTGATATTAGCAAAGCAAACACAGGCAACAATAACCTACTGCATTATCTGCCAGCTAGCTGAGTAAGATTAGTCAAGGAGCAAACTTTATGATCTTATAGAGTGAACTCACAGTTACTATTTCCAGTAAAAGCAAGCTCTTTTAAGAATGCCAGCCATAGAGAGTTGATGAACATAACCAAATAAGCATAGGTATATGCAGACTTGATTTGCCAAAATTTGTATCGCTAACTCCTATGTCAGACTAGTTTTCAGTCTAAGAGATCTAATTTTCCCTGAGGTCTTCCACATACTGCACATCAGAGTTAACTGCATGCTATATACAATTATAATACAGTAAAGCTTTGTTCCCCAGTTTGCCTATAGAAAGAACTGCTATTGGGAGAACAGAATACCCCAACAAGCTCCATCTCTTTCCAGAAACATACATTTTGGAATTAGCCTCCTTTTTCAGTCTGAATCAATCATCATAACCCCCAAAAATTCTGACTTCTCAACTGCAGTGTGAAATATTTTCCATCAAAATTAATAATCAACACTCTTAGCCAATATCTCAGTTTCATGGGTTTTAATTTACTTCTTTAAGAAAAATGTCATCTGAAACCAGTTTATGTTTTAAAATTAAAAAAAAATATTGTACGCACTCCTAGCTTAAAAAAAATTATCAGATCTGGCACATGTCATACCTTCCATTATGTTTCTTTTAAAATAGAACTGACATGAAAAGTTCCTATACTGAAGATTTCTCTGCTGGGTTAATTACAAGGCAAAAGAGAACCTGGGTTGAAGACTGCCTTATACCATCAAAGGTTTCCAAAGCATCTCCCTCAAAATGGATAAGTGCTGTCTTTCTTACCTCTGATTTCTTTGCCCTTCTCAGGAAATGCATTAACCAACATTCTGCTCCCAGATGAAACGAGCAGTCTTCTTGGGCAGCAAGGACCCTGGAACCCCAGCAGTGTTGGAACACAGCCTACAACCTCGCTGTGTAACTTCTGTCCATCCCTGGATCTCCCATCGTGGCTGCTGTCCATGTTGGCCGGCTATAAAACAGTAGTTAGGATGCATGGAGATGTAGAAACTCTCTTTTACAGAGGAGTGAGCCTCATACTTGTACACCTGCATGATTGTCTGCTACAATTTCCCCACATTGAGGTCTATAATCCTCTGTTGGGGAAGAAAATCTGGATTAATGCAGATAATTAAAACGGTCAGAATGTACTGGTTAGGATCTAATATATTCTATTTAACGAAGAAAATACATACAGTACATCTAAATAATCTAATTAAGATAATTTAACACAATGTGAACTACAGTCAAAAAATCTGTACACAAACACTTAGCATATCTCTGTATCACCATTATATGCCTGACTTCTTCATGTCTGTCCCAAAACAGCTGAAGTTGGCACTGGACTCTGAATGGTTATTGGATCAGGCCTTTAACACACTGGGCACAAGCACTGCTGAAAGATCTGAAAGACATAAGGACTAAGATTCAGTGCATTAGTGGTAGCTGGACTTTGAGGCATATAAAAGTTACAGTTCAGAAAAGAGAGAATGGATTTTCAGCCATCCTAGCCGTTTATCCCAGGCCTTGCTCTTTACCCGTGTGGTACATCAGCCGTCAACTCAAGCTAATAGTTAACAGGCTTCAGTGCCAGGAAAGAAGGCTGAGATTATGGAGTCCAACACCCTAGGAAAACACATTGGGTAGTTTGTCCCGTAAGACTCACGGAACTGGAGCAAATCTCTCACAGAAAGCATCCAACATTGTAGAGACTCCACTGCCCCTCTCAGAACAGGTTTTAAAATATTACCATGGGTTCAAAAAAAAAAAAAAAAAAAAAAAAAAAAACAAAAAAAAAAACTACTGGTGAGTATGCCCACCAACTGAGGAAGCCTCTCTGATATTGATGCTAGTTTTGGAACAGGAGGCAGGAGAAGCACCTCTGCATTTTTGCCATGTTTACCTTGTCCCTAAATATCTGCTACTGTGTGCTGCTTTCTAGTGTCAAAGGGAGGATATTGGCTGGATGACTACCTGACTTGAGAAAGTAGAGCCATTTTTTCGATCAGCCTCCCACAAAAGTTGGGCTCTTAATTCTGCATTGGATTTTATATTGAGTTTTTGCAGCTTAGACTCATGAGACCTCTGTTCTCATAGGAAATTTCTCTCTCCCTTATAGGTCCCTTGGAGCACATGCGGTCATTCCTGTTGGGATTTGCTGGTGGCAGCAGGTTAGAAACGGTCTATTCTCACATGTGGATGGGATGCATCAGTCGCTATGCTTTTCAGCACCTAGACTGGCTTTGCACACTGCTTTCTTATTTGTTTCCCTCAACAGAGTTATGGTGCTGGCTAAGGAATAAAGATATTACTGAGAGCTGGTGAGTCACTACAGGCAAAACACTTTGCCTTTCAGTTTCTCCACCCTGCAGGCCTTGGTTCTCATGCTCTTTGGGATCTGCTGCCACAGAGTGCTTGATAGAATCTGTTGAAATAAGAAACATAGCATGTGATGAGAGAAAGGTTTTCATTGCCAAAATCATGGAGGTGCCCCAAAACCACTTTCCAGAATGATTTAATCTCTCTCTCCTAAGGTCCTGAGCCCAGAGCCACCTCTCCACCAAGGTCTTCCTCTGAGCCTCTCCCTGATCTGGTCTCCGTGCAAGGAGCAGTCAGGCAAGATGGAACCCCCTGTTTTCCATCCATGTGATCTGGATAAAGACAACTGACACCAGCTAAAGACAATCTTTCAGGGCAGGAACTGTGTTACAATGTTCTTAGGATGGCATGGGCTACCTTCAGGTCATGGAGTTTGAGACTGCTAGGGAACCTAGGAGACATAGGGACATTCCTGAAGGAGGGCATCAATAGTGCAGGCTCTTTCGGAGCCTCTCCATCACTTCTGTGCTGCTTTATCGGAAGGCCCTAGCCACAATACCTCCTGCACTATTTATCATCCCTGAAGAGGATTGCATTAATACCTCACTCTCAAATATCAGTCAGTCTCCTCACTCTCAAGCACATAGTCAAATGCCATTTCTAGTCCATTTTGAAGCACAGTAAAGAGGAGAAGATTGGAGGGTGCAGCTCTTCTGTGCCTAGAAGGATAGATCTCAAAAGCTTCTGCAAATAGTTCCACAAACTTCAGTGATAGCATAATTGCACGTTATCTCCTACAGCTTCGTTCTGACTATTTAGAGGACAATACAAAGAGTGAAGAGACTGTTATATTCATAGTGATATTACCCCTAAATGGCTCCTTTCTTGATAAAGCTGCTGCCCTAGGAATATGGAAAGTTTGCCTGAAGGCTTTGCTTAAATTATTAGTTTACTTATTAATTTAATTATTAGCATTTAAGCAAAGAGGTGGAGCATTTGCAGCCTCTATATAACAACAGCCCAGTGCTTTTTACGATTAAGCAGAGAGAAATGTGTTGGTGCAGGAGAACAGTTTCTGTGGGTTTCTCCAAGGTCAGTAATTTCAAAAGCTGTTAGTGCCTTTGGGCTGCACATCTAAGAGTAAAGAAGCTGGATTGGCAGGCAATAGGTACTTGGCATCTTCTGAAATTCAGGATTGTTGACAACTACTAACTTCAGTTGGGAGACCATAATGAATAAATGCTTGCTACAATCTTGGGTCAGACTTTGAGAGGAAGTTGTGTTTTTTTTTTTTTTTTTTTTTTTTTTTTTTTTTCCTTTTCCTTTTCTTTTTTCTTTTCCCCAGGGCTGAAGTCCATGGAAGCTTATGGAAGTTCTGCCACAGACTCCTGCAGAGCTAGGACTTCACTTGAGTGATTTTTATTTGAAGTTCATTGATCTGACTCCAGTTCCATGATGGATACCTGGTACCACTGCTGCCACATCCAGTGTTGACATATACAGGGAGGATACTCTTCCTGGCTCACTTGCTCAGCTCATAGACACTAATATCAGCAATCAATTGATTTCCATGCTGCTGAGAAGAATCTGTTCTTGACATTTATATCTAGCCTTTTTTCCTTCTTACTTTCTGTCTTCTTTTTTTAAGGATTTCTGTTTACCTTTTGTATAGAGCTCCAAATTCACCCATAGAGGCAACCACTGAACCATGGAAAACAACAAAAAGTAAAGGATATGCTAAAAATAATCCATAGTAGCTGTAATATCTCCATTAAGGCAGCATAACAATCAAAACCTGAAGCAGCTTGAGAATCTAAGCCATCAATTCTGACAAAAGAAGGTGGCACTGACAGAGCTCAGAACAAATACTGCCTTTCACTTACAAAGGGGGAATACTGATCCCTGGGCATCTCTAAAGGGACTTCACCTGGGCCACTAGCACTGTTAAGCCCCAAGCACAGGGCAGTAATCCTGCCTTCCATCAGCATAAGGTACTGCCAGGGCATTTGGAAATGCCTCTGGGCATTTGGAACTGTGCGGTGGCTGCACATCTGTGCTGTCCAAGTAGGAAAGGTCATGGAAGAAGCACAAATTCCAATTGCTACCACTGTTGTTAATCAGCAAGAGTATCGAATTCCAGGGGGTGATGAAGCAATTCAAGCCACAATTAATGACTTGCTACAGGCAGGAGTAGCGCGATACACACATTCCCCGTTCAATAGTCCCACTTGGCCGGTAAAGAAACCAGATGGCAATTGGAGAACGGCAGTGGACAATAGAGGTGTGAATGCAGTCACACCACCAAAAACTGCTGCTGTTCCCGAAGTGGCTACCTTAATACAGCAGATCCAACTGCATGCAGGCATATGGTATGCAGTCACAGATGTAGCCAATGCTTTTTTACCATCCCCATTCCAAGGGAAAGTCAGGAGCAGTTTGCTTTTACCTGGAATGGTAATTAGTATACTTTCACCAGATTGCCTCAAGGCTACAAACATAGTCCTACCTACTGTCACCAAGCCATCCACTGCACAGTCATAAAAATAGATGTACCTGCCCAGGTACGACTGTTGCATTACATTGATGATATACTAATACAGGGGTTAACACATGAAGAAGTGCAAGCAGTCCTGGACATGACTGTTTTGTGCTTACGGGAAACTGGATGGGAAATCAATCCAAAGAAAACACAGGGCCCAGCACAGTGTCAAATATTTAGGCATCGTTTGGAATCAAGGGAAGTAGCAAATACCAGAGCGGGTTGTTGATACCATTTGGAATTGGCCTGTACCGATTACCAAATGACAAGTACAACAGTTTGTAGGTGCAGTGAGTTTTTGGCGGGCTTTTTTACCTGGCCTTGCTGTCATCCTGAAGCCCCTGTATCAAGTTTCACGGAAACGGGCTTGCTTCCGGTGGGGTGACACTCAGCAACAGGCCTTTGACAAAGTAAAATATCTGATTCAGGAATATCTTGAATTACATCCCTTAAAGGATGGTCCTGTGGAACTTCATGTAACACTTGAACAAGATGTGGCTCTATGGAGTCTTTGGCAGTTACAGGAAAATAGGCAACGACTGCTTGGCTTTTGGTGCCAATGGTTGGTTGGAGCAGAGCACTGCTATACTGTATTTGAGAAACAGTTGTTGGCTGTTTTGGGGGCTCTGCTCCACACAGAAGCCAAGACCTTGAATCATGAACTAATAGTCCGTACGGATACCCCTGTGATTGCCTGGGCACTTACACCCACCAGTACACATAAAATAGGACATGCTCAGGAAGCTACCATTATTAAAATGAAATGGTATTTACAGGAGTAGGCTAAAACAGTGAGCAAAGGAGTACATCAATTACATGAAGCAATCAGCCAAAGGGTACAAGGAGAACCAGGAAAACCCATGAATTTAGTCAATTATCAAATTGGCAAAAGGGGCAAACCTTATGAAGAATTGTCTAACACACAGCGACAACAGGTGTGGTTCACTGATGGTAGTTGTACCGGAAAGAGACACTGGTGTGCTGTAGCATTTAACCCTGCAAGTGATACTCGGCTGGTCACCAAAGGGCAGGAAGGTAGTAGTCAGTTAGCTGAACCGGTGGCCGCATGGCGAGCAATTGATGCTATGCCCATAAATCTCATTTGTTACTTATACACTGACTCATGGGCAGTGGCACAAGGTTTGGTCAATTGGCTAGGTAAGTGGCAGCAAGACCAATGGCTTATTGTCACCAAAGAAGTGTGGGGAAAGCAGTATTGGGAACGTATATGGCAGTTATCACAAGAACGAGATGTTCGGGTGTTTCACGTGGATGCCCACACTACAGAGTCCACAGAAACAGCAAAATGGAATGCACCTGTACATCAATTGGCTCGCATTCACTGCCTTGCCATCACTGCCCCGGAGGAAGAGGCGCTAGCGAAGTGGGCTCATGATAAAGCTGGCCATGCTGGGCGAGATGTTACCGTTGCATGGGGAAAAGCATGGGGTCTGCTCTGGAGCCAAGAGTTAGTGCGGCAAGTCACTGATCAGTGTTCTGTTTGCCAGATGCTGAAAGAACAGAAAGTATTATCTCAACCACTGGGGCAGATCAAGCGAGGGACCACGGTGGGGGAGGTTTGGCAACTTGATTTTATCAGTCCATTGAAGGAACGTCGACGATAGCGATATGCCTGTGTAGCAGTAGACACCTGTTCTGGGCTGGCTGTCGTCATTCTTAGCCGTTAGAGTAATGCTTTTACAGCTATTTGGTGTTTGAATACCATTGAGTTGTACTGTGGCACCCCTATTGAAATACAGTCAGATAATGGCTCACATCTGAAAAATAAAGCAGTACAACAGTGGGCAAAAGAGTGGGGAGTTACGTGGACACGGCACCTCCCGCATCATCCGCAGGGAGTTGGCTTGGTAGAACGGATCAATGGACTGCTAAAGGAGCAGCTCCAGAGATTAGGAGCAGGCTCCTTTCAGGGTTAGGTAGACCACCTTCCAGAGGCTGTTCGTATCTTAAACAACAGAATTGTTGCAGGCAACACCACGCCACTGTTATTGATGAAACAAGGCCAGGTACAGGCTGTACACACAGCAACGAATGTAATATCTGTAAAGCAGGGCACACGATTCCGAGCCACTAGTGGACAAGGTGGATGTACCGTCCACAGCACACAGGACTAGAGTATTGGTAGCGGCACTGACATTCATCTGTATGTCAACAATGCTCAACCAGCATGCCTGCAGGTGTTACAACTAAGTTCAACATTACTTAGTAAGGGCATCGTACTGTTGAACCCCATACAAACAAACCTGAAATTGCCTCCGTTGTTAGGTCTCAAAATCCTACACTGCACCCAGTCTCGGTACCACCTGCTCCACGGGTCAATGTGTATTATGTCCACAGCGTAACACCAAGTGAGGCACCATCAACTTGGTTTGCAGGAGCTCGTGTCTGGTACCACTCCCCTTTACAACCGGTGCCACTTCCAGCATAAATACTTGCAGCTGATGATTCGCATGCAGTAACCATTGTCATTCAGGGTGAGCAACAGTGGAAGCGAGTACCAACTGAGCACCTTAGGCGAAGAGAGTGGTCAGGGATAGAAGCGTGGTGTGTTCCCCTGCCCCTCTTATTTTCTCAGGTGTGCCTGGATTGTACCTCAGCCACAACGGAATGTCTGAGTGACTCCAGCCAATGTCATGGGACAAGAGCACCTATGCTTAAGTACTGCTACCCTGCAGAACCCGTTTTCTTCCTGCTTGGTTGGTGCACCATTGACGGCAGAAGAATTAACAGCCCCGTGTAACACCTCACTCAGCAGCAGCCAGTCTCTTTGTACACAGTGGAATAGCTCCTGGGATAGCTGGCTAGCACGAGCAGGCGTATCACCTGTGTTACAGCCGCAAGACCTGCAGTTGTTAGGGTCTTTGTCTGCTACTGTTGTACTATGTTTAACTATACTGGGAAAAATCAGTCTGTGGCCTGGTGGGTGAGCAGTACCCAGGTGATTTACTGAAACGTCACTGCTTGGTGGAACATCACTACTACCAAGTGGACAATGTCCTATAATATCGCAAGTGCTCAAGCATTAGCTACATTAACTAAACTTGGCTGTTAGTTAAGTAAATTTAGTAACACTACCAGTAGTGCTGACTGATGTCGACTCTATACGACAAGCTACATTGCAGCATCGTGCTGCCACTGATTTTCTATTGCTAGTCCATGGTCATGGCTGTCAAGATGTCAAGATGTTAAAGGCATGTGTTGTATGAATTTAAGTGATCATTTGCGATCCATTCATGCAAAGATCCAAGAACTACAACACTTAACAAAGCAACTGCAAGTTAGTGATGAGTGGAATCCTTTTGGGATGTGGACATGGGGATGGCCTTGGTTACAGAAATTATTCCTTTTTTTGCTGCTTACTATTTGTAATTTTCCTTTTTATTTCCTGTAGTATCCTTGTACGTTATCTTTATTACATTCTACTATGGACTCCTTTTTACAACACCACGTTGTTCGTGTGGTGGAATATAGACGTGTTCCAAGAACAGACCACGCAGTGGCATGTATCTGTACTACGTGATACTTCGTGGGAATGGTCCGTGTTGTAACTTTTGTATCCGTACTACCTGATACTTGGTGAGAATAGTCTAGTGTTGTAACTTTTTAGTGCCTAGAACAATACCGCTGTGTGAGGTGGAATACAAATAAGTAACAAGGTCTCGGAAATCTGTGAGAAAGAACAGCGGTTGGTTACATAGAATCATAGAATCAGTAAGATTGGAAGGGACCTCTGGAGATCGAGTCCAACCTCCTCGCTCAGCAGGGTCACCTAGAGCGTGTTAGACAGGGTTGCATCCAGGCAGGCCTTGACTATCTCCAGAGAAGGAGACTCCACAACCTCTCTGGGCAACCTGCTCCAGTGCTCCGTCATTCTCACAGTGAAGAAATTCCCCCTCACGTTCAGGAGGAGCTTTCTGTGATTCAATTTCTGTCCATTGCCTCTTGTCCTGTCACATGCAACAACTGAAAAGAGTTTGTCCCCGTCCCCCTGACACCCTCCCTTCACGTACTTATACGCATTGATAAGATCCCCCCTCCGTCTTGATTCTGCGGCTTCCAGTCACAGAATAAATGTGAGAAGCAGTCATGACAGTCAGAAGTTGAAGAGTAATGAAAGAGTGACCCCCAAAGCAAATGTGGCCCCCGAAATAAGTCTGCATGTGTGCACAGTACCATAGCCCAGTTATGCCATCAGGGCAGAGTTGGGCTAGACTCCCAGCACTTTTTGGCCCCATGTGCCAGGACTCCCGCCTACCACAAATAATCATAAATACCGGAATTTTTCCGAAGGAGAGGGAGGCTGCTACACAACAGAGGACCATGTTGCCTCCTCGGGGATGCCCACAAAGATTGTGCCTGAGGACTCTCATTGTGCAGACGATCGGGACAAGCATTGCAGTGGTCCTTCTCGAGATTACCATCGGGTCGGTCTGTTCATAAGGATCTACTAATAAACTGCTTGCTACTGAAGAGTATTTGTGTGTGTGTGTGTGTGTGTACGAGTTTATGCTGGCTTGCCAAACCAGATGTTTGGCCCCCGGGAATCTAACTAGAACACTGTCTTACTCTGCTAAGGATCTTGTCATTGTAGAAACAAAAGAGAGAAACTTTCTAAAACATCCTTGTTCCTGTCACTTTGCTCAAGTTAGGTAACAGATACTGAAAATTCCTCTCTGTCCTCACCACTAAGCCAACTTATGTTTTCTGCCATGCACATCACAGTGAAATAAGCCCTTGATGTATTAAAGGCAGGCAGAACACACAAGAATTTACACTTCTTGCGCCAGTGAGAGCAGCTGAAAGACAGCATCACACATCATCATGTTTTGCATGTGCAGTCAGTGTCCCAAGCACATTGTCTGACACAGAGGTAGAATGCTACCTATCATTTCCCACACAAGCACAAGCTATCTGTACACTGTCCTGCTATATCTCCCTGATCACAAAATCTAACCTTGAATCAGTGTAGCTCAATGCAGCAGCAAGCAAATGATGTCACTTCTTAAGTCAAGAAATTTTTGTCATTTATGTTCTCAGAGATTGATTACAGAAAAATAAAGAACTCCATTAGCTAGTCAGACTGCAGTTCTATGGAGCTAGTTCTGCACAGGTGAACACATGCTTTCTCCTAGAGAAGCAGTTATACCAAAGGTTGCAGCTAATTCAGGCCATGAACACAGATATGAATGAACTGCAATGCCTTACCCTAGGCCAGATTCTGTAAGGGTTCTCTCCTCACCACATAGTAACTGTGGAGAATAGGATTGGACAGGGTGTGGAGGACACAGTCTGTGCCCATGAACCTTGCTCTGATGGCCCTGGAGAAAAAGAGAGGAGGCGTACATGAATGCATTGCTCTTTCAGGGCACATGACAATTCTGCCAAGTGGTCCCTCCATACTGCCAAATCCATCTCACAAGGGAGCAGACCCTCCCTGTCTTTCCCCATGGGATGATTTAGGGGCCTCTGAATAGCAAGGATGACAACATCACATCCCAGAGTCCTCTTCTCTAAAATGAGTAAAAATGTTGAGAGTCAAAAAAAGAAAACTTATAAAGAAATATTTCTTAGTTATCAAATTTGTGCAATATCTTATTATAGAGGAAAATAACTGTTATCTGTCTTGTGAAAGTTAATATAATAGTAAGCAGATACTGACTTCTTTTGTGATTAACATGATGATTTATTGACCCAAGAAGTAAATACTCGGTGAAGCAAAGCCAAGGCCAATACTTACCATGAGGAGAATAAAGTCTACGCTTTCTGCAGTGGGGAGACCATGCAGAACAGTCACCACTAAAACATCATCTGCTTTAGTGATGGTCATTGCCATTGCAAGGGGACAGCTAAATATGGTAGTCTACTGCCAGGAACTTCACCTCATATTTTTAGAGAAAATGACAATCAAAAAGCATTTTCTTTGGATATTTTTGTTCTCAAAAATACTTTCTTAAGTATTTAAAAGTACTTTCCTAAAAAAACCCCTCCTCTCCAAACTGGAGCTTTCCAGTGGTTTTGAATTGCTAGGCACATTTCCTGAATAACTGTTCTAATAGTCCTAGGACTAGCTGTTCTAGGTGCCTGAAGACTCTTAATGGTGCTCTCTAAATGTCAACTGTAAGAGAAAGGCAGCTTGATGTGTTCTGTAAGATGTTTTCTGTCTTAAAATGCTCACCTCCTGTCACTGATTGATCGTAATTAAAGACAGTATGGCACTTCTGGAGTTCAGAAAATGATCTTGATATCCTGGCCAATTCACCTTGTCAATAAAAGTAAGCACATGAGATACGGCTACACATATGGCTGCCACATTTTCCTGCACATTGCCTGAATCACCACTATCTATCTCATGCTTTGAGATACAGCTCCTCAACAATTAAAGTTGTAATATAAAATATATTTCTGCTTTATACTGCAAGCTCAAAAGCTCCTTTATGATATGTACTTCTCCAAAAATCCACATTTTATCTGTGCCTTCTTCACATGAAAGTGCTGCCCACAGATACAATCCCAGCTTCTTAGATAGAAGAAACTAAATACTACCAATATATTTGTCATAAGTTTCATTCATCTAATACTCGGAGTGTCTGCCTGTTCAGGACTGGTGGGCCTTGGGTAGAGTTGGAGGGGAAGGGCAGAACACACAAGAATTTACACTTCTTGCGCCAGTGAGAGCAGCTGAAAGATAGCATCACACATCATCTTGCACACAGAGATAGTATCACACATCATACTCGCTTGAGTATTAAAAGAGAAAAGATTGAAGCACAAGGATGTTGGAACAGAGGGTAAAATAGAGAAGAAAAAGTACAAATTCAGAACCATAACTGGTATAAAACATCCTTGCAGCTTGCTGATTCACAGTGGATCAAAAGCTGGTCCCAAACAATCTTCTGTTTAAAAATATTCTTTTCCAAAACCTTCTGCAGTCCTGAACATAAACAAACTAAGCCACAATGTGTGATAAATGGAAGTTTAGCTGGGAAAAGCACAAAACCTCTTCCTTGGTCATCCCACAGAGTAAAATGTGTCCGGTTCCCTTCTGCAGCAAAAGGATGGGCTATCGCCAGAACTGAGCCATCATAATTTTTTTATCATCCACATGATGGATAAGGCAGTGTAAGACACCAAGACAACAGTATCTGAGGACAGCTACCTTGTGCCAACCCAGGCTTGTTCCAGGGAAAGAGGCTGCCAGATGTGCCCATGGGGAGGAAGAATAGCTACATAGAAGACTGCATCTCTTTACCAGCTTCTGGCCTTTGAAATGTATCAGTCCTGCCTCCTGCAAGCAAGAGAGCTCAACCTGTAGCTCGTAGATTCTTAGCCTCCAACCTTTGGCCAGAGCTTTCAGAACTCCACGTTTTGTCTTTGGAAACAAGATGGACTAGGATCTCCTAAGGAAAAAGGAAAGAAAGGCAGCAACTCAGAGTCCTTCCCCTCTTGACTTGTCAGCTGAGGCCTTCAAGAGTGCCTGGGCTGTACTGACAAACTTGCTGTACAACTAAATAATCTACAAAGATTCATCACCTGCATTACTGGCTGTGTTGTAACCACAGAGGATGAACAAAGCCTATGCTCTAATGGTATGTTTTATGCTTATGGTGATTTATCCCCATTTTGTAAGCAGAGACAAGGATGAGGAACAAGCCCATGCCCCTGGCAGAGACAGAAGGCTTCCTTCAGTAACATGAAGGCAGTAGCACAGAAGCACATGTTCTGTGTTGCAAACACTGTATGGGATATGCTTATATCCAGGCCAAAAACTTTTTATCTTTGTCTGTTTTTAATGTGATGGAGTAGAAGGTTTTCTTTAGAAAATCTTTTTACTTCAGAATCACAGAATCACAGATTTGGTAAGGTTGGAAGGGACCTCTGGAGATCGAGTCCAACCTCCCTGCTCAAGCAGGGTCACCTAAAGCATGTTAGACTGGGTTGCATCCATGAAAGTTTTGAATATCTCCAGAGAAGGAGACTCCACAATCTCTCTGGGTAACTTGTTCCAATGCTCTGTCACTCTTACAGGAAAGAAGTTCCTCCTCATATTCAGGTGGAACTCCCTGTGTTTCAGATTGTGCCCGTTGCCTCTGGTCCTGTCGCATGGCACTACTGAAAAGAGTTCGGTCCCTTGACACCCTCCCTGCAGATACTTATACACATTGATAAGATCTCCTCTCAGTCTTCTCTTCTCCAGGCTACACAGGCCCAGCTCTTAAAGCCATTCCTCATACAAGAGATGCTCCAGACCTCTAATCATCTTTGTAGCCCTATGCTGGTCTCTCTCCAGTAGATCCACGTCTCTCTTGTAACTGGGGAGCGAGCCCAGAACTGGACATAGTACTCCACGTGTGGCCTCATTAGGGCTGAGCAGAGGGGCAGGATCACCTCCCTCGACCTGCTGGCAACACTCTTCCTAATGCACCCTAAGATACCACTGTTCTTCTTGGCCACAAGAGCACATTGCTGGCTCATGGTCAACTTGTTGTCCACCAGGACTTCTAGGTCCTTCTCTGCAGAGCTGCTTTCTAGCAGGTCAGCCCCCAGCCTGTTCTGGTGCATGGAGTTATTCTTCCCTAGGTATAGCACCCTCCACTTGCCCTTGTTGAACCTCATGAGATTTCTACCCGCTCAACTCTCCAACCTGTCCAGATCTCTCCGAAGCACAGCCTTCAGGTGTATCAGCCACGCCTCCCACTTTGGTATCACTGGCAAACTTGTTGAGGAGGCACTCTGTCCCTTCATCCAGGTCACTGGTGAATAAGTTGAAACAACCTTTGCAATTAGTACCTAGCAGAACAAGCTCCTGTCACCAAGAAATTAAGGAAACAGTTAGTTACAAGGGAAAAATCATCAGACGCCATGAGGAACTCTAGGCCAGTACAAAAGCAAAGGACATTTTGGAGCACATTCACTCTGGAGTATCCTGTTGGATCTGAAGAGGGCCAGACAAAGATTTTTCTGCAGTGTCCAGGCCTTGCTCCAGGCAAGAGAGGGGAATAAAGTCAAAATACACTTCTTTTTAAAGCCCCTCCAACTCGCTATATGATATTTATTGCCTTTCTCTTCCTGTTTTTGTAGCAACCACACCCTGAAGGTGCCTGACAAGAGATGAGGTGATCACAGACTGGGTCCCTTAAGAAATTAAGCTCTTATCTGGGATAGAATGGATGGATAGCACTGCCTTATAACCTTTTTTTCTTAGCTTTGCTTCCTCAAAGGCCCTCAATTCCTCCATGTTGCTTCCTGCAACTGGAGGTCATAGAGAGTCCACTGTGTCCTCGCCTATCACTGCACTTGGACAAGAGCCTGTTCCCTGTGTTCAGGGACATCAAGAAGTACTGCTTACCCCTGTCAAGCCTTACCTGCCACTTCTAGTAAGAGAGCAGCAGGTTCCCTCAAGGCTTGTCATCTGTTCATGGGACAGAGCTGTAGGCAACCTTGCATACAGAAACCACCAGGATTGGGACAGACACTACAAAATTTCCCAAGCTTCAGCTATTCACTGCAGGCTGTGCAAGAGCAAAGAAGGCCTGAAAAAAATAAGAATGCTGATTCTTCAGCCCTTAGCCAGTCAACATTCTCTGGCCACCCCAGCACAGAGCCAGCTGGAATGGAAAAGGATATTTCAGCTGTAGGAGGAGATATGATCCAGCATTCCTTGAAAGTTCACTCCAAGCCTCCATTCAGATTGGCCAGGACATGAGCAATGTTGGGTGCTTCAGAAAGTAATTGAGGAACCATAAACCAAGCAAACTGATAAACAGCACCTTGTCAAGAGGGGGAGATGGACATGGTTGAGTTCTGCAGAGGTCACTGTCAGGCCATTTTTCATCACTGCTTCATTAATGAGCTGGAAAAGGAAGCAAAAAGTAAATCATGGAATTGGCAGACCCTGGAGGTGTTGCCATCACCTTCCTTGAGGAACCTAAAACAAACCAGAGGGACAGGTTAGAAATCAGAGTGCAAAATAAAGACCAGAGAGCAATGTCTGTCTAGACACAGCCTGAGAAGCACTCTAGCAAGCAAAAGTTCTGCTCTGTGAAGGATTTTGATATTTCACATTTGCAGCACATGTTGTCCCGAAACCACAGCTCTGCTCCCACTCCAACCAGAGGTGGGAAACACCCTCTGTCCCCTACCAGGCGACCAGGTGAACCCTGCCGTCTCCGGCAACCAAGGGGGGTCAGCGCACCATGGCCGGTACAGAACGGACACGCCGGGCCTCGCCCCGGGCTGAGGAGACAGCGACGGCCACAGCGCCACCGCGCGGCGGCCTCCGAGTGTAACATGGCCGCCCGCGACCGCCGCGCGCCCAAGAGCGGCGCCTGCGGGCTCCTCGCCGCGACATGGCCGCCCGCGGCCCCGCGCCGCACACTACACTTCCCGGCGTGCCGCGGGGCGCTGCCCAGTTTGACCCTGCGGAGGCGCCGTCGCTCCCGGCCGGGACCCGTCGCCGCCACCGCCACCGCCGCCGCGGGCCCCCCTGCGCGTGTCGCCCGGCCCGGCCCGGGCCCGGCCCGTGTGCGTGTGCGTGGCGGCGCCCAGGCCGCTGCCGGGCGCAGGGACCCCGGCAGGCGCGGGACGCGCAGCGCCGAGCACACATTCCGGCTGCGCTCGCCTCCTGCGCGGCTGCCCCGGCCCCGGGCCGGGACGGCGGCGCCCGGCGGCCGCTGCGCCGTGCCGTGCCCTGCCGTGCCGTGCCAGCGGGCCCGCGGCGAGCAGCTGCCCGTGGGACCCAGCCAGTCCCGTCTGCCCCCTGGCCCCCGGGCGCGGCGCTGTGGAGGAAGCAGCGCTGGGCTCCTCGCCAGCTTTGCTGGGCATAGCTGGGGCCTGTCCCCCCCAGACCCGTGGCCCGGAGGTAGAGCCCCTCAGGAGTCCAGGGACCGTCACGATCAGCCCTGCCAGGGATACCCGGGGCTGCCAGGGCAGCAGAGTCACAGGGTGCTGGAGGCTAGAAGTGACCTTGCGGGATCACCCAGCCAACCCTATGTGCGCAAGCAGGGTCACCTAGACAAGCTTGTCCAGGATCCTATCCATATGGTTTTTGAATACCTCCAAGGATGGAGACACTACAGTCTCTCTGAACAACCGGATCTGTTGTCCAACATCTGGGTTCTGTTACGCGGTATGCAAGCAACCAGCAGACACGCAGGGTCGAGATATTTGTTTATTGCCTTGCTGTGCAGAGATGGGTGCTAGGTGGTAAACCCACAAAACTATCACCCCTTCTGCCCCCTCATTCTTTATTTAGACATACTTCTCAAGGAGTCCTTTATACAAATTTTTCTCTTGGTTACAATTTCATGACATCAGGCATTCGCTCTGCGCCTTCGCTTTCACGTGCCTGTTAATTAGCATCGGAAGCGGAGAAGAGGCGGCAACATCATTATCATGTCATTTCCATCTCCTTATTGATTTAGGGGTGTGTAGTTTAAAATGGTAATAAGCCTTAATGAACATAAAATCACTTCTGGGTTATTCTGCTGTTTTTGTCTTGCCTACCTCTCACACTCTTCAAGGTGCTGTGGTTTCTTCAAGGTTATTTGGCCAGAACTGGTTATCCTTGGCAGTACTGTTTTTCTCCCTAGCTTCTCCTTGAGTCTTGTTAACTATTTCCAAGGTTTTTCTCACAGCATTGCTCCAACAGTTCCAGTGCTCTATTACTTTCAGAGTAAACAAGTTTTCCTTTACTTTCCAATGGAACTTCTTATATTTCAGTAGGTGCCTGTTACCTCTCATCCTATTACTGAGCACCATAGAAAGGGCCTTGGTGCCACCTCCTTTACATCATCCCCTCAGATATTTAAATGCACTGGTAAGATTCCCCAAGTAGTTTTCTCTTCTGCAAGCTGAGCAGTCCTACCTCTCCCAGCTTTTCCTGACATGAGAGGTTTTCCAGTCCCTTCCAGTCCAGTCTTACTACTCCTTTGCTGCATTCACTCCACGAGCCTCCAAGCTCTTACGTACTGCAGAGCCAAGAAATGGGCATAAAACACGGCTGGCCTGAGCAGGCCTGAGGAGAGCCTACTTCGACCTAGAGGCAAGACTCTGCTCTTCTTAGGGCAGCCCAGGATACCATTTGCTGCCTTTGTCACAAGGGCATATTACTGGCACAAACTCGACTTCTCCACAAGTAGTTCCAGATCCATTTCAGTAGAGCTGCTTTCCAGCACCTTACCCCATCACAGCCTCTCCTGCTGGGCGGCTTCATTCCTCCTCGGTAGCAGGGCTTGGAGCTTCCCTGAGCTCCACTTCCAGAGCTTCCCAGCGGCCCTTTTCTCCAGGCTGACCAGGGCCCGCCCAATGGTGGCACAGCCAGCAGGTGCCTCAAGCCCTCCTCCCCATTTGCTGTCACCTGCAGACCTGCTGCAGATGCTTCAGAAGCACCTGTCCCGTGCCTCAGCTCATTCATGAAGCTGTTCATCCACAGGGGCTCCAGGATCCACCCCTGGCATCCTCCACTAGCGGCTGCCTCCCACTGGCCTCTGTGGCCCTCGGCACAAGCCTCTGGGCACCACAGTGGAGCTGTTTTGCAATTCTTCCTCCCTGTCTGTTTCCCTAACTCGCCCTCCATCACGTTGTCTAGGGCAATGTTAAGGGAGACGGGCACCAAAAGCCTTCCACTACTGCCCCCTCGCCCACCAAGCCAGGCACCTCCTCACAGAAGGCTATCAGGATGCTCGGGCCTCCTTTCCCTCTCCTACACCCGTGCTGACCAGTCCCAAACGCCTGTGGCCCTTCCTAGGTTTGCAGCTGGTCTCCACGAGGATTTGCTCCATCGCCTTCCCAGGCACCGAGGGCAGCCTGACTGGGGCGCAGCGCTGGGGCGCTGGGGCGCAGCGAGGGCTGGCAGTTGCCTGGGCACGGGCAGGCGGAAGCCCGGGGCAGTGCTAGCTGCTGGCAGGGCAGGGGCCTCTCCAGCCAGGCTCCGTCTCACGGTACCCCGGCAAGGCGAGCGGGGCAGAGCCAGGGATCACGGCAGGACCCACGCAGAGTGCAGAGCATCGGGCGCATTTGCGGTGACGAGGCTGGACGGAATTCAAGCTGCAAAGTGAGTCTGCAGCTGCAGGTCCGGCGCAGGTCCACGGATGCCTGGGCAGGTCCCTGGCAATGCGGCAGGACCAAGGTCAAGCTGGGAAGTGAGTTTGCAGCTGTGGGCCGGGAGTAACGGGGCCCACAGCAGGGCATGGGCATGGCACAGGCGGAGCTGGAGACCAGCCCTCCGCCTGCACAGCTCAGGCAGGCACTGAAGGCTCCGGGCTGAGCTGAAAGGGGTGCCGGGGCCTGTGGGCAGTGTGTGGTGGATGCCCCAGCTGGGGCTGCGGTGGGCCACGATGGCCTAGGAGGGCACACAAGGCCCTCACAGGCGCCTCCCTGCACCCTCTTTCTGCCACTGTCCAGCAGCCCCCCTGCATCGCCACGGCCTCTCCAGCATGGTCAGCAGTGGCCTCGCAAGGATATTGGCCAGCTCTGCCAGCCCTCGTGGCTCAGCATCCTGTCAGGCCCCACGTGTTTGGGGATGTGCAGCCTGGGGAAACACTCCCTCAGCTGCTCCTCCCGCCCCAAGGAGAAGCTT